>NW_015169814.1:387306-445612 GCF_001447785.1 Gekko japonicus | reverse complement strand
CCCTACCTGCTCTTTCCCATGCATAATCTTATAAACCTCAACCATGTCAAGATGCAACAAGAGATGGATGGACTCAATCAAGGAAGCCACAAAGGCCCTAAACTTGCTGTAAATGGCTGTCAATGATAGGACATTTTGGAGGCCATTCATCCATAGGGTCGCCATAAGTCGGAAATGACTCGAGGGCACTTAACAAATGCAATAACGACATGCCCAGACCTGAATGTCCCAGGCTAGCCTGATCTGGTCAGATCCCGGAAACTAAGCAAGGTTGGTCCAGGTTAGTACTTGGATGGGAGACCATCAAGGGATACCAGGGCCATGACATAGAGGCAGGCCATGGCAAACCACCTCTGAACATCCCTTGCCTTGGAAACCTTATAGGGGTTGCCGTGACTTGACAGCACTTTCCACCATCACCAATAATGAAAGCAATGTTGCCATTCCACATAGATGAAGCATCGCCCCTCCAATTAAGCTAAAAGATTTGTACCCTTGGCTTGCATATCTAAAAAGGAAGCCCATTTCATTGCTCATAAAATTTCCATTCAGTGAGTGGAACCAGAGAGTAGACAGCACGGAAGGTGCTTTGGAAGAAGACACATTAGGGAAACACAGAGAGGTTATTTCTGCTCCCTACATGGCTCCCATGTCTCTCGCTTTTGGCTAGCCACGTGACTCTGGGGCAGGGGTCATTTCCTGCAGGAGCGCACAGGAGCAACAAGCACAGGCAACAAGCCAGAGCAAGTCAGAGCAAGAAGCAGCCAGGTAAGTTGCAGAGCTCCCCCCAGCCGAAAACAATCCAGTGGCACCTTTAAGACCAAGTTTTATTCAGGTTCAAGCTCTCCCTCCTCTGCAAGGACAGATCTGCACGTCCCCCCCAAAAAAAAAATAACTCGCAATCCAAAACAGTCCTGTGGCGCCTGGGTGGGTGTTGCCTTCTGACACACTTCCGGTGATGTCAGGGTGTGTGGCATATGCAAATAAGTTATGCTAATGAGTTATGCTAATGAGCTCCTGCACCTCTTTTTCTACGAAATGACCCCTGCTCTGGGGTATCAAGAAAGCATAGGATAACCTGGAGTCTGAGGATAAGATTCCACACTTGCTCTTCATAAATAAGACCTCTGCAGCCAACTGTGTTGCCATCAAAGTTAAGTCCTATCAAGTCACAGCCAAATCACGGCGACCCCCAGGGGCAGATTAACCATTAGGCCGACTAAGCACGTGCTTAGGGCACCAAGGCCAAAGGGAGCACCACAAAGTTGGGGAAAGGGTGAAAAGCTTAGTTTGTACAGTATATTGTGTTATCCTATGAATAAATTTTTGCATTGCTGCAACCTGCATTGTATATCTGGTCAGACAGGTCAACAACTAAAATGGACTGTGTCAGTGTGGAAAGGGGGGGGCACCAAGATCGGTCAGTGCTGAGGGCACCAGTGAGTCTTAATCCGCCCCTGGCGACCCCTATAACATTTCCAAGGCAAGAGATGTTCAGAGGTGGTTTGCCATTGCCTGCCTCTACATAGCAACCATGGACTTCTTGGTGGTCTCCCCATCCAAGGGCCTACCCTGCTTTGCGTCTGAGATCTGATGAGATCGGGCTAGCCTGGATCAGGGTCTGAAGCCAACTCTGTGTGTTAAGTGCTTCCAAGGCTTGATTTAGTCCAGAACCCACTTATGCATGGGATAGAGAAGGTAGAGAAAGAAGTACTTTTCTCTCTTTCTCACAGTACAAGAACTTGTGGACACTCAAATTAATGAGCAGTCAGTTTAGAACAGATAAAAGGAAGTCCTTCTTCACCCAAAGAGTTATTAACACATGGCAGCAAGATCTGGCGGCGGCTACAAGCATAGACAGCTTCATGAGGGGACTGGATAAACATAAGGAGCAGAGGTCCATCAGTGACCATTAGCCACAGGGCATAGATGGGGCAGTGATAGGGTTGCCAAGTGGGGTCGGGGGGCGGGGAAACCCCTGCTTTGGAGGCCCGATTTCCGCCGCGGCAGAATCAGGCCCTGGGGGGAACTCCGCTCCCCAAAGCGGAGGTGACGCAGCCACATTGCTGATGTTGGTTCCCCCCCCCGACGAGCTGGGCCACGCCCCCAACGTCAGCAATGTCGCACGTCACTTCCGTTGATGTGCTGGCGGCACGCGCATACGGAGCTGGCTCTCGGACTCGTCGGAGCCTCCCCCGCCGGTGAGTTTGCCAGACTTGGCAACCCTAGGCAGTGATATTCTGTATTCATGTTGCTTGGGGGGCAAAAGTGGCAGGGCTTCTGGAGTTCTGGCTCCGTTGGTGGACCTCCTGATGGCCCCTGGGTTTTGGCCACTGTGTGGCACAGAATATTGGACTAGATGGGCCATTGGCCTGATCCAGCATGGCTTCTCTTATGTTCTTATGACTTTTTGGCAGTCCACGGTGTCTGTAAAACTCTCCTCCAACACATTTCAAATGAATCAGCTTTCTTCCTGTCAGCTTTTTTCACTGTCCAGCTTTCATACTTGTACATAGTCATGGGGAATACCATGGCATGAATTAACTTGATCTTGGTTGCCAGTGGCATATCCCTACACTTAGGGATCTTTTCTAGCTCCTTCATGGCGGCCTTTCCCCATCTCAGTCACCTTCTGAATTCTTTGGAGTCACCCTTTTGGTTGAGGATGGAGCTAAGGAATATTTCTGTTTCTTCAGTGTCAGCTTGGAGTTATGTCATTTCCCAGTCGTCATTACTTTTGTTTTCCTGATGTTCAGCTATAACCCTGCCTTGGCACTTTCTGCTTTAACCTTCAGTCGTAGTCATTATTACATGGTACAAAAAATAATAATAACTGCAACATTTGTGCTTAAAATGCATTACTCCCCTTCACCTTTGCAGCATAAAAGTTGGGAAAGTCTAAATACTGGATGTTAGGCCTTTGCTGAGCATCTTCCCCCCCCCCCTGAAATGACACCTCTAAATGATTGGCAGCGGTGTTTGTGAACTGCTGTGTGGCTAATGGGCGAGTTCTGTTTAATGACAGGGTTGTTCAGTTTGCAAGCTGTCTGCGAAATGGGGTCTGCACCGCTGATTGATTGACAGACCGTTTAGAAGCAACAGTTCACAAGCAGTCTCAAAGGGGGGGGGGATGCTGATTGTCCATCTGCATTCTCACACTGCTTCCCTGCAGTACAACACATTTAGAGTCCAGCGGCACCTTTAAGACCGACAAAAGTTGATTCAAGGTATGAGCAAGGTATGCAAGGCACATTTTATCAAATACATTAGAATGGCAGTCAAGGTTCAGGCTTACAGCCAGAGAATGAACAGCAAATTAACATGCAACAGGATGATGATCGAGATATGCAAAGTGACACTAAATAACAAGTTAAGGTTATAAGGGCAATGGTTGTCAAGCAATAAATATGTCAGACTAGCAGATAAATGTCTAAAGGTGTCTTTTCTAATTGTGGGAAGTGTCTGGGAATCTTCATTCTTTCCTGTCAGGCGTGGAGGGTGCTTTCCTGTAGCTCATCCCAAATCACCGCTGCCATACATACCTTCTCCCCCCTTCTTTCAGTAAATGAAACATTTAGTGGCTTGCAGATGTGAAGCATCTCCCTCTGTCCCTTTCATCTACTTGATCCGCTGTTCATTGGTATGCAAAGGCAGGCAAACTGTCTGAATCAGGGGTCATTTCGTAGAAAAAGAGGTGCAGGAGCTCATTAGCATAACTCAGCATAACTTATTTGCATGTGCCACACCCCCTGACATCACCGGAAGTGTGTCAGAAGGCAACACCCACCGTTCAGGCTCCACTGGACTGTTTTGGATTGCTAGCTATTGGGGGGGGGGGGAGGAACATGCAGATCTGTCCTCACAGAGGAGGGAGAGCTTGTACCTGAATAAAACGTGGTCTTAAAGGGGCCACTGGACTGTTCTGGACTGGGGGGGGGCAGGGGGAGCTCTGCAACTTACCTGGCTGCTTCTTGCTCTGACTGAGGGCTGCTGGGAGCAGGGGGTGGGGCTTGTTGCATGTGCCTGCCCCCTGGGCTCTTTACTGCCGGAGCTCCGCTCCTGTGCGCTCCTGCAGGAAATGACCCCTGGTCTGAATTGGGGATAATTTGGACACTTGGCATTCTCACCGAGCTTTGCCATGGCTTTCGGACTCCCATAAACCATTTCCTGCCCAACTCCACCTTACAAACAGGTTTCCTCTCCTTTAGATATGAACCCAGGCAACGTCTCTATGTTTTGATTTTCTTTTCCACAGGTGCACACCTCCATAGCCAAGAAAGCATCGGAGAACAAGTATAAAGAAAACAGCCATGAGGGTCTGACCCACAAATCAAGCCGTCAACAAGACTTGCAAAGAAAATGCTTACTATGTGTTACAGTCTAAAGCACTACAACACAATAAATAAATCCCTACAAATCATAAGAAACTCCAAGTGCAAAGGTACATAATCAGTGTGTATCATCAACGCCGGCTCCGGATTATATAACAACGTTTCAAAAATTGGATCTACCTCAGGAAATATTAGAGTAGTACAAAAGTTCTCTTGTTCATAAAGTGCTTTACAAGAAGTCATGAAAGATAATACATTCAGATAGAATGCTGATCTCGGTAAATGTTCAGGCTCAAATATGCTGCTAAGCTTCTAATGGATCCCAGATGTCTGATTAGGTCATGTTTGTCCACATTTGTCTTGTAAGAAACCATTGGTCAATATCATGCCTGGTTCCTAGGCGTTCCAGAGCGGTATTACTCCAAACTAATAAGCTAAGAGTAATTAATGTTGGTGAGAAGAATTTTCTTCCTTCCTCTTTGCCTAATTTCTCCCGTCAGTCTCACAAACCATCTTTTCGGGGCTTTTTTTGTAGAAAAAGACCAGCAGGAACTCATTAGCATAATAGGTCACACCCAACAGCAGAAACTTATTAGCATATTAGGCCACACCCCTGACAGCACACCTCAGTAGCTTATTAGGCCACACCCCCATGTTACCAGAAGTGTGGACATCCAGCCACACCAACCTTTTGCTTCTTATTCTGTTTACCTTGTTTGTTGACAAAACCCAGGGCTTTTTTTGTAGCAGGAACTCCTTTGCATTTTAGGCCATACACCACTGTAGCCAATCCTAATGAGTTTCTGCTGTTGGGTGTGGTCTATTATGCTAATGAGTTCCTGCTGGGCGTGGCCAACCCGGGAGCCAGCCGGAACTCCGTTCCTGTGTGTTCCTGCCCCAAAATAGCCCTGCATCTTTTAAAAAGGAAACAAGTCTGTTTTGAGTAAGTTCCCTTTTGATCAAAAGAGAAATTCAAAGGGAGGAGGGGCAGGAAGGGAGGTTGTATGAAATTTCAGAATTTCATTCTGTAGATGCTCAGAGGCAGGTGCTGTCTTCCCAAACCTTCCTACCTTCCTGCTAGAGCCACCCTACCCCCGTGGTGTGTAACATACAAAACCCCGTAAGGGCCAAGTTCTGAAAGGTTGTATAGAGGTGCAATAGAAAATTACAAGGGAAACATAAGAGAAATTCTTCTTTTGAAAAAGGAAAAGAGAATAAAAGGAACCAATAACTGTATCTAAAAAAGTAATTTTTTTTTTTGGGGGGGGGATCCTTTGCCCATAATAACCCTGCTGTGAATAGAAGATGATCTTAATCGAGAGTTTCAGAGGCTAAGAAGCTTTGGATCAATTCAATTTTCAATGCAATGGGTGAGCACTCTTGTTTCACATACACTAAATAATACACTTTCAATCCACTTTCAATGTGCTTTGCAACTGGATTTTGCAACTCCCAGGAGTGGATAAGCCTGATTTGGATTGGGATCATGATGTGGCGGGAAGAAGATGAAGAAGATGAACAGCAACAACAACAACAACAATAATAATGGATTTATACCCCGGCCATCACTACCTAAAGGAATCTCAGAGCAGCTGACAACCTCCTTTCCCTTCCCTTCCCCACAGCAGACACCCTGTGAGGTAGGTGAGACCGAGAGAGCTCTTTTGAGAACTGCCCCTGAGAAAACAGCTCTGAAATAACTTGTAACTGACCTAACACTACACCAGCAGCTGCATGTGGAGGAGTGGGGAATCAAACCCGCTTTCCCCAGATTAGAGTCTGCATCTGCAGTCCTAACCACTGCACCAAACCACTACACCAAGAGGGGGCTTAACCCTTTCCCCCTGCACTGTTGTTGCTGACCTGAAATGGCCCTGGGGAGCCAGTACAGGGCCCATGGAGGGGGCTGCAGTTGTACGGAGGAGGGTGTAGGGTACCCATTTTGGAATCTGGCCACCAGAAGAAAACAATGCATTGTATTGTAAATGTGGCCATGCTTCAAAACAAACATATAATGACACAAAGCAGAGTTTGATTTTTGATTATTTCCATGAATGTTTCAATGCAGCACTTTTTTGTCTAGGCTGACGACATTGGGATGGTCTAACTATCAACAATGGGGTTTTGATAGATGGGAATGCATTGTAGTGGGTTAGCCAGGCTGATTTGGTTTCTGAGCCCAATCACAAAATCTGGACATATAAAGTGCTACATGGCCTGGGCCCAGGTTACCTGAAGGACTGCTTTCTCCTGTATGCCCCTGCTTCTCAGTTGAGAACATAACTGGAGGTTCTATTCTGTGTGAGTTCTGAAGCTAGGTGGATTTATACCAGGAATATGGCCTATTTAGTTGTGGTGCCTATACTTTGAAATTCCTTCCCCTGTCCGGTTCTCCTGGTTCCAGTCTTACATTTCCTTAGGCTCCAGTAAAGGTTTCCCTTGCTCGAAAGCCAGTTGAATCTGACTCTAGGGATGCGGTGCTCATCTCCATTTCCAAGCCGAAGAGCCAGCACTGTCCAAAGACGTTTCCGTGGTCATGTGGCTGGCATGACTAGACACTGAAGCACACAAAACACTGTTACCTTCCCACTGAAGCGGTACCTATTTATCTGCTTGCAATTTCTTGCTTTCAAACTGCTAGGTTGGCAGGAGCTGGGGCCAGAGACATTTTTAATTCCCTCCAGCCTTTTAGACTCCTTGCAGTTTGATTTTTATTAATTTATTTATTTGGATTTATATCCCGCCCTCCCTGAAGGCTCAGGGCGGCTAACAGAGGCATTATGCCAGATTATAACAATAAAACAGTATAAAATACTAAAAATACAAAATAGACAATTAAATAGACAATTTAATGTCTTTGTCCTGTTTAAATGATTCTGGGCAATTTTTTCCATGAGCTCTTCTAATGCTGTTTTTAGGGTATATATGATCTTGTCTCTTTAATTTTATATTTGCTCATTTTGACTTGAGCACATGAACCTACCCATGCACCCCGGTCATATTTGGATGCCCTACCGACTGAAGCTGCAATGGTGGCAGCTGAGCAAAGGCGTTCTCGGTCGTGGCACCAAACCTTTGTAACTCCCTCCTCAGGGAGTCTCCTCTCTCTCTCTCTCTCTCTTGGTGTCTTTCCTCAGCAGCTGTAGACCCTTTTTTTGTTTGTTTCATCTGGCAAACCCTCAATAATGCTTCCTGGCCCTCATTCTAGTGTTGCTTATGTGTTTTTCATTCAATTATATTATAATTTTAACTGTCTTTTAAATTGCTCAAACATTTAAAAATGTTTTATGTTTGCACTGCTATGGGTTTCTCAGCATTCTCATTTCCCTGGCTTTTCCCAGTTGCTGTGGGTTTTTTTGTTTTGTTTTTGCTGTTCTGCATATCTTTTGCTCCCTCTTTGCTGTTCTGCATATGTTTTGCTCCCTCTAGTGGTCAATTTAATATTACAGTCCTCTTTGTCTGCCATTAAAACCTGAAGTTTAAATCTGCAGGGAGACATGCCAGAGATAACGTGATGTAATATCAAATCAACCACAAAAGGGAGCAAAACACATGTGGAAAAGACCCACCCACCCACACAACAGGAACACACAAGCAAGTAAAATGAGAATGCAGGAAATCCCCTTGTTGGGCCTAATAATAGGTATTGGATGTGATCTCCAGCCCAAAGGATGTCTGCTTAGCCTTGACCACAGCCAGAGCCTTTTCAGCTCTGGCTCTGGCTTGGTGGAATAGTCTCCCAATCAATGCTTCCTCTAAGCTGTGGAGTCCTGAGTGCAAAAATTCTGCTTTGTGAGCTACGTGCATTAGAGTCGTGAGTAAGCGATTTGGCTGCTGAGACAGAAATGTGTGAGCCAGAGTCTAAAAAACTGTGAGCTAGCTCACAACTCAGCTTAGAGGGAACACTGCTCCCAATTGAGATCATGGTCCTGCGACACTTACAACCAGGGGTCATTTCATAGAAAAAGAGGTGCAGGAGCTCATTAGCATAACTCATTTGCATATGCCACATCCCCTGACACCACCAGAAGTGTGTCAGAAGGCAACACCCACCACTCAGGCTTCACTGGACTCTTTTGGATTGCTAGCTATGGGGGGTGGGGGGATGTGCAGATCTGCCCTCACAGAGAAGGGAGAGCTTGTACCTGAATAAACCTTGGCCTTAAAGGTGCCATTGGACTGTTTTGGATTGCTATCTGGGGGGGGGCTCTGCAACTTACCTGGCTGCTTCTTTCTCCTTGTGGCCCAGGGCTGCTGGGAGCAGGGGGCGGGGCTTGTTGCATGTGCCCACCCCCTGGGCTCTTTACTGCCGGAGCTCTGCTCCTGTGCGCTCCTGCAGGAAATGACCCCTGCTTACAACCATTCTGCAGGGATGATAAAACAGAGCTGTTCTGCCAGGAACATTAGACTGGTCCCCCCGCCCTCCCATGCTAGTAATCTGTGCTATGCACAGGCATTTTGTATGTACTGAGTGGTGGGAATTTCAACATCAGTAGGCTTAGTACACATACTGGGGCTAAATTTTCTGAGAGCACTAATTGCATTACCATCATCTTGTGATCTATGCACAGAATTGAATTTTATTCTTTTATCATATTCTGTTTTAATCTTTTAAATTGTTATATAATATTTACATGTTGTAAGCTGCCCTGAGCCTGTTCTCAGGGAGGGCGGGGTACAAATTGAATTAACAAATAAAAAATAAAAATAGATGAATAAATAAATAAATGTATTCCTGTTTTGGGATTTTGCTTTGGACTGGCACATCTATCTGCAAATTCTTTCTGACTTGAATATAATTCTATAGAAAATTGGGGCAAGATGTCTTAAGTAAATTTTCTCCAGCCTAGAACTGGAAAGACAAGGAGGTGGATACTATACCTGACAAGATCTCAGTTTTAAAACGTTTTTTATACTGGACTGTTCAGACATGCAAGAGGATTCAAGCTGCTATATAATCAACATTGTTTCTCCCTCTCTCCTGCTTTTATTGTCAGACATCTGCAGGAATACTGTGTGGAAACCTACATGTGCCTGAAGTTTATTTTTACTTGAAATATCAATTATTTCACTTACTGCCAGAATAGGCATATAAAGACTTTGACTGTAAGAAGCACAAGCTTATACCTTGAAATGACAACATGCCATCTGGAAAAGAGTGGTTCTTATAAGCAATAAACCTATCTTCATGTGAGCGCCTTGCTCAAAAGAAAAACAGTAGAAGGGAACTTTGTGCTACGTAAGCATCTTTCTTGCAAAAGATTTTCCCCAAACTCTTGTGCAACATAACACTGGTAATGGGAAGTATGCTTCTGGGCCTAGGGTTGTGTGTCTCAGTACATTACAGAAGTCTAGGCTGCATTCACAAACTTCCACAGAATCCATGAAGAATTGGATCTAGATGTCATGAAGAACTTCATAGCCAATGAATGAAGAGGATCTCTGAATGAAGAGCATCTCTGGAGAGATCTTCCTTTTAGAAGGTGGTTGCATCTTAAGGGTTTCCTCTATTTTTGTTTCTTCTATCCACTAGCTTTAGTGATTGCACTGTTCAGACCAAGACTGATGTAACTGTTGATCTTGTAACCATGGTCCAGAGATTGGCAGCATGGCAATCTCTGGGTGCTCATTCGCCTTCTTCCCCTGCCCCAGGGTTGCCAGTGGACAACTAGAGGAAGCTGCGAGGTAATGGCCACTCTGTAGAGATGTATAAGATTCTAAGCTAAGGAGCCTGTCCTATATTTTAACATCTGATCGGGCATGTATAGAGACAATGGGCTGCTTTACATAATTTTTGTGTGTGCATGTGGTTATGTCAGAGCACAGAAATGTGCCCCACCAATACCAGAACCAATGAATGATAGCAGTTCTCTGAGCCAGCCAATAAGAACAGTGGAACAGGAAGGAGCAAAAATCAGACAGGGGGAGGTTGTCATTTAGCTTAAGGGTCCCCAGTGATCCATGAATGCCATGGTGCCTGCCAAGAGTTTTTAGAAAGTGGATGGGGTGAGGTAGGTTATTTGCCCAGAAGGGCTTCTGATTAAGGTATTGAGGATTTGATTGGCTGTGCAGATTTTAAAAAGTGTTGCTTTGGCAGCAGCTGTCACCACAGCACAAAGATCTTCACTGTGTGACTGAAGGTAAGCTGTGGCAGACATTTTGTGGCTGGCTCCATCTTTTGCAGTAGCTGTTTTGTGGCAGCCATCTTGTGGCTAAATCCACCACGCTGTGTAAGAATTCCAAAGGCTCCTGCAGACCCCAAAAGGTTGAGGACCCCTGAATTAGATTATGAGAATTGAGAGAGAGAGAGAGAGAGAGAGAGAGAGAGAGAGAGGTCGGAAGTTCGAATGAGGGAGAAGAAGGTTAGATTAGCAGGATGGTAAAGTAATGATTTGAGGAGATATCACAGATCTTTGGTTAACTTCCCATGTCTATAGAATCGCCAGCCTCCAGGTGGGGCCTGGGGATCCCCTGGAATTACAGCTCATCTCCAGACTACAGAGACCAGTTCCCCTGGAGACAATGGAAGCTTTGGAGGGTGGACTCTGTGGCATTGTACCTCACTGAAGTCCTTCTCCTCCCCAGGGTCCATCCCCAAATCTCCAGGAGTTTCCCAACCTTGTTCTGGCAATTCTACCACCGATCTCCTGCTGGTGGCTGGGGGGACCTGGAAACCCTAAACCTGCCTGAGGGAAGGTTTGGCCTTGGGTAGGTGGTATTTAAAATCCTGACATTCCACAACTTCTGGTTAATTATTAGTATTTAAATGAAATTAGTAAATAAATGAAAATACAAAGAATAATATGGGAAATTATGAACATTTATTTAGCACTAGATCCAGAAATATACTTTTTTTTTTTTTTGGTAAACAAATTTTATTTTTCTCAGGAATACAACATGTAAAATTAAATCATTCCATTCTATTAATTGTCTACCCCATTCCCAATTCCTCCTCTCCCTCCGGTGGCTTCCCACGATGCTTCCCCCCCTACTCCAAATTGCTTCATATCATCAACTATATCAGTTTCTTATCATTACATCTAAAGATAACATCATTTAACTTAATATTGATCTAAACATATTAAGTTTTGTATCACATCCCAGTTCTTTTCCAGATATATTTTAAAGTCACTCCATTCTTGAAAATATTTAAATAAATAAATAGATAAATAAATAAATAAATATCAGACAGAATCCAGAGCCCAGTAAATAGGCAGCTCTCTTCCACCACTGTAACCAAACTTTTCTTCTCCCCCCTTCTCTTTGCTCAGTCAGGGTCACCTTTGATTCTTCTGTTATGCAACAGGCTCCACAGTCATTGCTCTTTCTGTCTGGACTTAAAGTGTTTGTTCAGGCAGCAACTTCTGTCTCCCGTCCTGCAGCCATCAGCCTCCTGTCCTTACTCTCGACTTTCCTGACCCCACAGAATGTCGAGTATTTGCTGAACCTACCAGCATTATGATGGCTCTGTGGATGTCTGGTTGATCTCCCACACAATCAAGCCAGCTTGGAAGGGAACTGGTCCTTCCATTCCGGTGCCATTTTTTTCCTCCGTTAGCTATATGCATATAACCGTGTAAATGCCAACATAGGCCCAAGTCACATGGAGAATTTGCCATGTGAAAGGCACGAATGTCGGGCGGATTTTGGGGGCGCAATCACACTGCAACATCTGGGAAGCGTAGTGCATCCATCACCAACCCGTGGCATCCCGCTGAAGATGTGGAGTTTAAAAGTACCAAGGAAAGTGCACTAGTATCCAGAAAACGTGCGGCATAGGCAGGCATCTGATTGCGGGAGCGCTAGTATCCCATGGCATCTGGTGCTCATCCATGTCCTGTCGCAAACGGATGTTTTTCGTAAGCGCATGTGCTCAAACACGAAACTGAAAGCAGTGCTGCTCCACGGAACTGCACATGTGCACAAATGCAAAACGCTTGTGTGATCGCGCCGCACTGCTTCTTTGCCACGCTGCAGAATCGCCATGTGATCGCCAGCAAACAGCCTAAGCATGGAGACTCGGGGGACTGTGTGATCAGGCTACTGCGCTTTATTTTGCTCCAGTGCAAACAGCCACCCCTCCCCCACGAGTTATCTGGCCCATGTGACCAGGGCCATATATTATCAAACGTGCTTTATTTCTTTTGGGGGACTGTGAATGAGGGGGGGGGATATCCTGCAACTGTCACAGCATTAGCTGTGCGATTTTGCATTTTTATTCAGGTCTGATGTTAGTGTAAACAGTCCCTAGGCAGATATCTATGGCAGCCATTTTTAGAAGCAGTCGGTGTTTCTGCGCATGTGTAAAAAAAGAAGAATTCAAGTAAGCGCCCATGCACATACGCAAACACAGAACTTCACTTGGCTCTTGAGTTATGCTCCACCTTCTTCTTCCCTGTTCCCTGCCTTGAAACACCCAGGCCCAGAGAGCCATTGTTCTCCCACCCCGGCTTGATCACTGCCTCCACACCCTTTGAGCTTCCCTGGGCCAGACTGCCACGCCTGACCCTGTTGCCGAGGCTATTCTGAATGCAGCTTTCTGCCCCTCCTCCCACCCAGGTGAGTCTTGCTGCTGGGTCCAAGGACCTTTATAGTCTAATGCAGGATATATACAGTTAAATAGTATTGTCACATCCCTTTCCCATCTGCAGGTGCCCAGTCTTTGTAGCTGTTAGTCTGCATGGATCCTACAACCACAAAAAGAAACTTCCTAAGGGTTAGAAAGGCTTGCGGTGGTAAGGAGGGGCAGGAAGGATCTGTGACTGTCACCGGCTTCTAGTGATGGATCAAGAATCCAACCCATTGCACTCATATACATCACCTTTTCACTGAAATGTTGAACTGTGGTAAACCAGCCTGAAAGAACATATTTCATTGTGATGAGGGTGTGAGGAAGGTAAGGAGGAAACAATGGCTCTCTGCTCCTTCTCCAGTCATCCGTACATTATTGCCATGAGCACACCAGTGGCTGTTAGACATAGAAGGACACAGAATGTGCACAGATCTGTAGCACATCCAGCTTGCTGATCCTTTGCATCAAATCTAAAAGAACATAACAGGATACCATAGCATGGCCCCATTCACACGGAGCATTTGCTGCGCTAAAGATATGGATGATAGGCAGATTTTCCGGGCATGATCACACCGCAACATCTGGGAAGCATAGTGCACCCATGGCTAACCCGTGGCTTCTTGCCAAAGATACGGAGTAAAAAACTAGTACATACGATGTGCTAGTTTCCAGAAAACGCGGGGCAAGGGTGGGTGTCTGATTGCGTTTCTGCTGGAATCCTGTGGCATCCGGCGCCTGCCCATGTCTCGTCGCAAACCAGATTTTTTTTTAAAGTCTCCACAGGATGTGCACAAACACCCACCGGCACAGGCGCACACTGTGGTGAGGGAAAAAAATTCCCGTTTGCCATGGAAGCGGCACCTAGCAATTGTCAGTGTGATTGCACCGTGCCACTTCTTTGTCGCGCTGCAGGGTTGCCGTGTGATTGGCACCTAACGGCATACCCACGGGACGTCCACAGGACATGTGATCGGGCTGCTGCGCGTTACTTTGCTCCGGGACAAACAGCCATGCTCCCCCCCCCCCCGCATTTTCCGGCCCATGTGAGCGGGACCCATCTAACTCATGCCTGCAGTGAGCGGGACCCATCTAACTCATGCCTGCATCATGCAAGGGGCTGAAATGCCCCAGTGTCAGTATGGGGAGTCACTGTCCCAAGGCAATGGAAGCACCATGGACAGATGTCCTTGAGGGGTCATGATGGACCACTCCCTCTCTAGATGCCCGGTCATCCACAATGATGGAGGATCTGTTCTAAGCCCTTGATTCTCTTTCACATTTCAAGAAATGCTGAAACAATGTCCCATCCTGTCACAGAGTGGAAAAAATAATTAAGGCGTGAGTTGCTGAGAGACAATGTGGAGCACGGAGAAGATGTCTATTTGTGCCATATGTCAACAGTTTGTACCACTGGTGTTGTGGTGTTGTGATAAGGGTGGTGTTGTGATAAGGATGTTGCAAAATCCAAAGTCTTTCTAAATGTGAATTTAAAATGCTGTGTAAAGAATACCAGTACTTGATTGATTGATTGATTGATTGATTATTACAGTCAACGGCCATCAGAAATAAACACAATAAACATTAAGACTGAAAATGCAGTACTACAAATCTATATACTAAGAGTCCTAAAGGTAAAGGTTCCCTTGCTCAAAAGCCAGTCGAATCCGACTCTAGGGTTGCGGTGCTCATCTCCGTTTCCAAGCCGAAGAGCCAGTGCTGTCCGAAGACGTTTCCGTGGTCATGTGGCCGGCATGACTAAACACCAAGGCGCACAGAACACTGTTACCTTCCCACCGAAGTGGTGCCTATTTATCTACTTGCAATTTCTTGCTTTCGAACTGCTAGGTTGGCAGGAGCTGGAACTAGAGACGGGAGCTCACTCCGTCATGTAGCACCCGGGTCTCGAACTGCTGAACTACTGACCTTCCACAGCCTGCAGTTCAGCGTCTTAACCACTTGAGCCACTGCAGCTCCTAGGTAACATTTAGAAGTGCAATGTCCATTCTGTTTCTCTAACGAGGCTTGGAAAGATCTTGCTTTAGTACTACATTTTGCAACTTTCTCTGTAGTCTGATGTGATTTTATCTATAAGACACTGAAGACAGTTGCAATTAATAATCAAGAACCTCTTACTACAAAGGTACTTGATTATTAGTTGTCACTTGTCTTCAGTGTCTTGTTTAAAAAAACACAACAAAATTAAGTATGGTGGGCCATGAGACAGCTTCTTGGACACGGGCTTCTGAAGTTAAAAGGCTCGGAGGCATCAGCATAATGTGTTGGTGTAGCAGGCATTAATTTCCCATGAGTTCTGCTTTGCTAGAAGCCATCTTACTCTGCCCCACTGTTGCCACTGCTGGCCATCAGTCCTCGTTCTCTTCCATCTGCAGTCTTTTGGAATATGCTCTGTGCCACTTGCCATGTACTGTTTGAAAACACCAGAGTGGATTCGAGGCGAGTGTCAAGCGCATCACCGGAGACGGTGGTGTTGCTGCCGCTCGAGCGCTGACATCTGTTCAGTACCAACAGCAGGCTTACGGGCTTTTAAAACTCCTAGGAGGTTCCCAGAGCTTATCCAGAGGCTTTAAAGTTCAAGTGAGCTTAGGGGGAGGGGAGTAGGAGTTGTGAGATATCAAGCAAGTCGGGAGTGCATTTTCTGATGTGGCGGGAAGGGATTATAGAGTTTATGCCAGGATTTATTTATAATTTTTTAAAAGTAAATTATAGAAAGCCAAGTAAAGTTCTTGAGTGCAAAGTGGGACGTGCCTGCTATAGATTGTTGCAATGAACATGCATGAAGCTACCTTGTACTGCATCAGACCCTTGCTCCGTCAAGGTCAGTACTGTCTACTCAGACTAGGAGTGGCTCTCCAGGGTCTCAGACACTGGGTGATTTCCCAGAAGCACTGCTCCCTTTTGCCCCGATGGTACGTGTCAATTTCACACAAACTGCTGCTCAATCCTCAAAAAACAGGAATGAGTAGATGCGGGGAAAATCGCACGAAGCTGCGGGGCAAAATGCGGTCGTGCAGCAGCTTGTGTGAAATTGACACGTACCATCGGGCCAAAGAGAAGAGTGAGCGTGGAGCAGCGCTTGTGGGAAATCACCCAGTGTGATGTGATGGCTGAAACATTTAGTAAATCTTAGCCTGTAAAAAAATTGCATAACATTGTAATTGATTAATTCTTTTTAATATTGCAAGGAAATGTCCATTCATCTCTCTAAGCAAGGAAAAGTCCACCCATCTCTCAATGAGCACCCGGATTTAGGCTCATTTCATCCCAGTTCTTCCTCAGGAGCAATCCTATTCTCTTCAGAGGTATCAGCCTCTTGATATAGCTCAGTGATATGTTGGGAAACCTTAACTTTTTTCTACACAGATGCAAAGCCTTCTGAATTAGGCTGGCACAGTGCTCTCTACAAACCTCAAGAGTATAATTTTGTCAAATTGGTATCCTGGGGGGGAGGTTATTTAGAAAGAAAAACAACATGAAGCTGAATGGAATGTTATTTGATATTGTTTCAAACTTACCACTAGTTGCATTAAAAGTGTTTAAATTAGAAGTAAGCCCGTCTTGTCTTCTCTAACAGGAGCAAAAAGCCTCCTTGATTTTGCTGGCTTAAAGACTCTACATTAACACCGTATTAACATTTGTATGAGGAGCAAACCAGTCCTTCAAAAGACTCTCCAAGGTAAGGGTACAACATTGCTAACTGGCAGCCAAAGATGCATTGTTAGAACCCTGTTCTGAATGAGGTAGCAGCCCTTTCTCTCTAGGGTTATGCAGACTGGTAAATAGACACACACACGGAAACACACCTACTTGCAAATATATACATACTAGCAGGCACCCATGAGAATTATGGGGGGCGGGATTCTCCCAAGCCCATCCAAGCCCAGCTTTATCATGGTGGTGGATCCCTGCCCCTCAACTGTGGCTGGTCTATGTCTGGCACTGTTCCTGGCCTCTGGCGCCAAGCCTGCCGTTGCTCTGTGCCCCGCCCCCCAACAGAGGAGTGGGTGCAAGCAAACCTGGGAGTGGGAGGTCCCTCAAGTTTGCAGAACTGTCTGCTTTATGTCAGTGTGGCCGCAATCTGTGGCTTTAAGTATCTGCAGACGGCACCACATTTCACTGGTAGAATAATAATAATAATAATAATAATAATAATTCAATTTATTAATCGCTCAATATCATACATAACTACAATACTGCATAGACTACATGTTACAATAATCTAATTTATTACAACTGTCAATCAGAACCTGCTTACTTACATAAAATTTATTTATATACGATCTTAATTTTACACTTCTATTTCACTTTATTCTGTCTTTCCATCAGCACTTCATATTTAAGAATTCAATTTTACTAGGATATGTTTCCTGACTCTATCTCTTAGTAATTCTCTGCTTTAGTGGTTTAGTCCTAATTATCAGCTAGATATTTGAAAAATACATTCAATTTTTCTTGGAATTCTGAAATTGGTCTACTATCTATATAAGATGTTAGTTTTGCCATTGATGCATATTCGTTTAATTTGTTCTTCCATTCCATCGGTTCTGGACATTTCCCTGCCTTCCATTTTGTCGCAAATATTACCCTTGTTGCCATTATCATATATTTAAATAGTTTATTCTCATACTATTACTTGGTAAAATATTTAATAACATACTTCTAGGGTCCATTGTGAACTTAAGTTTTAAGAAGAGATTGAGAAGAAGAGATTGGATTTATACCCCACCCTTCACTACCTGAAGGAGTCTCAGAGCTGTTTACAATCCCTTTGCATTCCCCTCCCCACAACAGCCACCCTGGTGGGGCTGAGAGAGCTCTTTTGAGAACTGCTTGTGAGAAAACAGCTCTGAAACAACTTAAGACTGACCCAAGATCACACCAGCAGCTACACGTGGAGGAGTAGGAAATCAAACCTAGTTCTCCCAGATTAGAGTCCGCTCTCTTAACCACTACACCAAACTGGCTCTCTTAAACTTAAGTTTTAATATCTTTTGTATTTCCTCATGGATTTTTATCCAATATTGTCTTGCTTTCTTACATGTCCACCACATATGAGAGAATGTTGCATCTGTGCGCTGACATTTCCAGCACTTCCCGTTATATCTATTATTGTTTTTTGTCATTTGTTTGGGTATGATATACCATCTGAAAAACATTTTATACCAATTCTCCTCTAATATTTGAGATTCAGTAAATTTAATCTCTTTAGTCCATACATTTTCCCACCGACTCATGGAAATATTCCCTCCAAAATATCCATTTAATCATGCAGTCTCTAACTTGCTCTGTTTCTGTTTCATATTGCAGTAGCATTTTATACATTTTTCCTAGTAAATATTTTTGTTCTTCTGTAATTAATTGTTCAATGGCCATTTTCTATCTTAGCCAACCCCCTTCTTTTGCTCTTTGTTCTTTATGTTTGAATACCATTTGGTGATATATCTGCTACAGGATGTTCTTTCCTTCATTATAAACTTCTTGCCATGGTTTGATTTTTCCTTGTCTCATCATATAGTCATAAGTTATACGGTGGGTTTTCTTTCTTATGCTGCTGGAGTGGTTAATTGTGAAATGGATGGGCCTATTCTGTTTTTACATTAAAACTATATTCTTAATAGACCGTCCATCAGAACATGTTCACTGTCTTGTCTTTGAATAGTTTTTAGTGACTTCTTAATCTATAAATAATTGTGGATTCCTTCTTTTGTATCCATTATTTCCCATTTGATGTTCATCCTATTTGGATTTATGATCCAATCTAAAATCCAAACCAGTACAATCAGGGGTACAATTTAATATTTGGTACTGCTAAACCACTTCTTTTTTCACATTGTAAAATTTTGAATCTTATTCTTGGCTTCTTCCCATTCCTTATAAAGTTGTTTATCATGTTCTGACATTTTTAAAAAGTCTTTTCATATATATTGATTGGTAGTGTTTGGATTAGTAATATATTCAGTTTACTGGCAGAAATTCTGCCCAACCATGAACTGTTCAATCTTTCCCATCTTTGCAGATCTTCAGTAACACTTTTCCAGATTTTTTTTATAATTTATTTAAATTTTTGCTTTGTCCTGTCACATAAATGCCCAAGTATCTTATTGTTGTTGTTATTTTTAGTAACAGTACATTCTGTTATTTTCAGTATCTCTTCTTGTTCTTCATTGGTTGTCTCTAGTAACATTTCTGTGGAAGGGCAGATCATTACTTCTAAATGTCATCTCTAGAACTTCAATTGTTTGGTTTACTTCTACCAAAGAGTTTGTTTGTTGATGTAGCTCTTCAATTTTATCTTCAAATTCTTTTTGCTTTTTCTTAATTTCTTGAATGTCTTGTTTGTATTCCTGGATTTTTTGGATTGTTTCTTGGAGTCTGGATGAAATCTCAGTCCTTATCTTTTGTATATCTTCTTTGATATCTTGTCGCAGTTCAGTTAAATAATAATCTGTTCTCTTATTTTAACTTTGTTGCAAGAGCTTTAATTTGTTGAGAGAGGGGTTTCTCTAGCTTCTTTTTTTGATCTTGCTCCAGCGGCCATTTCCCCCCAGTTTTGCTAATTTTATTCTACGTTTAAACACCCTGTACAACTTTTCCATGTAGCCACATAGTCAAAAACATATAAACTTAATTTTCTAGAAGCAATAACTGGTTGTTAGTTTTTTTAGTGGAATTGCTGAGGCCTGCACCACCTGCAATCATCAGAGCCCACTGCAGGAAAATTTGGGAATCCCACACATGGCCAGGGGACTGGAAACACTCCATGTTCAATCCACTACCAAAAAAGGGAAGACTCCAGAGACTGCTCCAATTATTGCACAATCACTCATCCCTCACATTAGCAAGATTCTGCTTAAAATGATACAATAATGCCTGGCACCAGCCATTGAAAGGGAATTACCAGATGTCCAAGCCTGCTTCTGAAGGAGGCATGGCAGTCATGGGCCAATGCTCCCTCTAAGCTGTGGATTCTTGTGAGCAAAAAAATGTACTTTGTGAGCTACTGGCATTAAAGTTGTGAGTGAGCGATTTGGTTCCTGCATAAATTAGTTTGCTCTGGAGCCATCCTTCCTGAGCGAAGACAAAAATGTGTGAGCTGGAGGCCAAAAAACTGTGAGCTAGCTCACACTAACTCAGTTTAGAGGGAATACTGGGCTATATAGCAAATCTGTGCTGGATCATGGAGAAATCTCATGAATATCAAAAGATTATCTACTTATGCTTCATTGATTACAAGAAACTCTTTGACTGTGTTAATCATGTCAAACTGTGGAGAGCCCGACAAGATCTCGGGGTGCCAGCACACCTGCTCAAATTGATACAATCATTGTACACAAACCAGGAAGCCACTGTGCAAACACTGTATTGTTCAAGATAGAGAAAGGACTATGACAAGGTTGCATTCTTTCACCTTTTTTATTCAACATGTATGCTGAAACAATCATGAGGAAGTTAGAGCTGAAAGAGTCAAAACTGGGGTAAAGATTGGTGGAAGGGATGTCAATAATCTTCAATTTACTGATGACACAACCCTCATCTTGGAAACTAAAGAAGGCCTGGAATACCAGATCAAGAAAATCAAAGAAAGAAGTTTGGCCTTTTCCTAAACATCAAAAAAGACCAAGTTCATGACCACCGAGAAAAGTTGAAATGTAAAAATAACTGTTGATGAAGATATTGAATGTGTGGAAGAATTCACTTTCTTGAGATCACAGATCAACCGAAACAGTGAATGCAGTCCAGAAATAAAACACTGAATCATGCTGGGTCGCACAGTAATGATGAGCATGAATTGAATATGGAAGAGCAAGGACATCAGCCGAGCCTGTGCCATTGTGTTCCCCATAGCAACCATTGGCTGCAAAAGTTGGACCATGAAGAAGCAAGACAGGAGGAAAAATCGACTTTTTTGAGCAGTGGTGCTGGAGAAGGCTCCTGCGTATTCTTTAGATAGCAAAGGTGACAAACAAGCAAGTATTGGAGTGCATAAAACCAGACATGCCATTGGAAGGAAAAATCACAAAACTGCGACTGACTTATTTCTGCCATGTTATGCGGAAGGACTCACTAGAAAAAGCAATTATGCTTGGGTTGGTTAGCGGCGAAAGGAAACCGGGCCGCCAAAGAATTCGGTGGCTAGACACCATAAAAGCTGACACCAGCCTGAGCATGAAACGACTCAAAGTAACAGTACAAGATCGGAAAATGTGGAGAGAGCTGGCCCATCGAATCGCCAAGAGTCAAACACAACTGAATGGCTAACAACAGCAACGGAGTATCAGGGACCTTTGCTTGCCAAGCAGCTGCTCTGCCACTGAGCCGCAGCCTCTCCCCTTTCTGTTTTCGCCACTAATATGCTTGTAACTGAATTATGACTATAGATCACAGTGTTCAGAAGGCCTTCCTTCAGATACATTGCAATGCAAAATTTTATGTCCTCCTTTGCCCCCTCCCCGCTCAGTTGGTGGAAAATTGAACTCGTCTACAAATGTCTACAAATTGCCCAAAAATGTCCCCGTTCGATTTTTTGTGCCTCAAAGGAACATCACATTGCAGTGTAGATTGCACTCCCCCCCCCCTCTTAAAAAACAGGTGTGGGGATCAGTTCTGATTGAGGAAATGTACATTAGTAACCTGAGTATATGTACCGGATTTCATTCTGATATCAACATTTAAGGGAGAGATGATGCTTCAGACAGGGGTCATTTCGAAGAAAAAGAGGTGCAGGAGCTCATTAGCATAACTCATTAGCATAACTTATCTGCATATGCCACACCCCCTGACATCACTGGAAGTGTGTCAGAAGTCAACACCCACTGCTCAGGCTCCACTGGACTATTTTGGATTGCTAGCTATTGGGGGGGTTCCCACACAGATCTGCCCTCACAGAGGAGGGAGATTGTTTTGGATTGCTATCTATCTGTTTTGGATTGCTATCTATGGTGGGGGCTCTGCAACATACCTGGCTGCTTCTTGCTCCTCGTGGCCTGGGGCTGCTGGGAGCAGGGGGCAGGGCTTGTTGCATGTGCCCGCCCCCTGAGCTCTTTACTGCCGGAGCTCCACTACTGTGCGCTCCTGCAGGAAATGACTCCTGGCTTCAGATGACAGTGGATGACTTCTGAAGACTTCATGTCACTCAGCCTATAAAAGCATGGGAAGTCCTGTAGATTTCTGACATCAAAAAAGGCTTCCCATCTCCCAAATGATTAAAAGTGTTCTTGGAGTCATAAATTTATTGCTCCAGTTCAGCTGCATAGTTGGAAACTTGGATTATGCATGTATTGGGAGAAGACTTTCAGTAAGGGGTTAAATCACTTTGGTGGAAGTGGCTGTGAGAGTGGTGGTGAGGGGCATGGCACAGCAGTAGCAAATGGTGATTGAAGGCTCGGGGACTTCCATACTCATGTTGGAGGAGGTCCATAACCTGTCTATGCCTATGCAGGACAGGAGCTGTACACCTGCAGGGGACTGACTTTGCAGCCTTCATCTCAAATTGGCCATGCATGTTTTCTTGGAACAACAAGAGGACCCCATCAGTTATCATACCACCTTGCTGGTTGGCGAGAACAGATGGAAGAGAAGCAGTGAACTTTCAGAAAGTGGTGACTCAACTTTGTGAGCAAGTATGCCCCCCAGGCTGGTTCCCCAGTGTGAGCCAATGCCTCAGTAGCAGCTATGCACCTACTCTCAACATGTACACTTGTAGTTTTCGCATTGCATTGATTTGGCATGTCTGTTGAGGGAGAGGAATTGGGAAGCAGTGCAAGATGGCAGGGGCAGACAGGAGGCACCTGTCTTGAGTCCCTCTTGCTCCTTCCAGCCTGGGATGTTTGCTACCCATAAACTATAAGATGTTCTGGCTTGTTCTGAATAGCCAGGTCCATAACAGTGAAAATCTGGAACGTGTACTAACTTTTGATTAAAGGTGCTTTGTATCTTCCTTACTAAGGTTGTCCACATATAAGTTTCTCCAAGACATGGTGGCACTTCTAGAAGTTGCTGTTTTACTCAGGGATGGGCATAAATTGGCTCATGATATAAAGTTTGTCACGGATTTTGGCCGGTTCATGGTTTGCCAAGTGATATCTGCCAACTGAAGAACTGCCATGAAATTCCATGAATTTTGATGCAGTTTGTGGCAGTTTGTAAAGAGCAGAAAGCTGGTCTTCATGAAAAACAGCTCCGAGCCATTTAAACCCCTGCTTTCTGCTCCCTGCCACTTTTCATGGGTAGCAGAAAGCAGGAGTTTAATTTTTTTTTTGGAATATATTTATTGGAATTTTTAAAACACCCACCACCCAAACACCACGAATATACCTTCCATGCAGTAACATATACAGTTACTCACTATTACAATTTACATGTTTGTTACAACAAACTTACTCTCCAGCAAGTCTATACAACTCAACTAACCATATTTCATTTTAAGCACCCCTGCTCCCAGCAGCCCTCAGTCAGAGCAAGAAGCAGCCAGGTAAGTTGCAGAGCCCCCCCCCCCATGGCCCCACGGTCCAAAACAGTGGCACCTTTATGACCAAGTTTTATTCAGGTACAACCTCTCCTTCTGTGAGGACAGATCTGCACATCCCCCCCCACAATAGCTAGCAATCCAAAACAGTCCAGTGGAGCCTGAGTGGTGGGTGTTGCCTTCTGACACACTTCCGGTGATGTCAAGGTGAAAAGTACACAGACGGAGAGTGATTTCAGCAAAGCGTACTTTATTCAGTCAGGAACAAGACAGCTTTGGCTGGCTCACAGGCCAGCTTATATTCCCCCAGAAACCGCCACCCAACCCCCCCCCCACTTCCCAATAGGTTATTTACAGTGGCCGAGAGTCCCATTGGCTTCTCAGCCAGGAACCTAGCCCCCTGATTGGAGCAGGATAGGATCCACATAGTCCATTGTCTCTTGAAGCGAAGCTCAACGGTTGTCCCTGGACATGTCCGGACTTGTCTGGACTTGTCAGGACTTGATACACTACACAGGGTGTGTGGCATATGCAAATAAGTTATGCTAATGAGTTATGCTAATGAGCTCCTGCACCTCTTTTTCTACGAAATGACCCCTAGTTATGACTATTCTTGAAGCCAACAACTACAATAATGAGGATGAAACTCTAACATGAACTTGCTTCATTAATTTTGTCCAGTTCTGGTGTTTGTAGGAGGAGGAGGAAAAAAGGACAAATATGGTTACTGAACGTTCAAGGGTGTAAGAACCAGAAGGCCAGTAAGATAAGCATAATGTTTTATTTGTACTAATCTCACATTTTAAAGCAATGTCATAGCTTGATGTGGGTTGTTTCACAGTTCACGCTTGACAGAAATGCAACTTGACTACAGAAAGCAATGCTGTTGAGTTGCACAGAAACACATAAAAGGCTTCCAAAATGACTAGAGTGCTATTTTAAAAAAGTCGATGAAGTAAATCTTTTGCATTCAAGAGATAACGTGCTAACTCTACGCGTGTCTCTGAGAATAGTGCTCTGTATTGTATAAACTGTTATAATAATATTTTATGGGTTTCCCAGTGGTTTTTTTTAAAAAATATATCTATAGTGCATTTATTTCACATTTCAAGCATATCATCTCAATAAGTGTTTGATAAATAAGCTCAATGCATTGCTTAAACAATGGCAATTTGCCATGATCCTATATCCTGAACCATGAAGGAGCACCAAGAATGGAAGCTACTAAGACCACAAATGAGCTAAAGAAACAGATGATGATTCTTTTAGCTGGCAGATAAAGCTGAAGAGGACCATACAAAATTGAGGAGTAGTGCTTCTCAAAATAACCAATTCTTGGAACATCTCAAAACAATACATCATCTTTTTCAGTGGAATGCACAACAACACAGGGGGAAGCGATACTGAAGTACACGCATGGACACAGGAAGCTGCCTTACACAAAATCAAACCCTTTGGTCCATCAAGGTCAGGACTGCCTATTTAGACTGGTAGAAGCTCATCAAGGTCTCAGGCAGAGGTTTTCCACATCACCTACAGCCAGATTCTTTTAGCTGGAGATGCCATGAATTGCACCTGAGACCTTCTGCATGCCAAGCAAATGTTCTACCACTGAGCCACAGCCCCTCCCTAAAAACCATTGGTCTACCAAGAAGCAGAAGCAAAAGAGAAGAGATTGGATTTATCCCCCGCCCTTCACTACCTGAAAGAGTCTCAGAGTGGCTTACAATCTCCTTTCCCTTCCCCTCCCCACAACAGACACCCCGTGAGGTAGCTGGGGCTGAGAGAGCTCTTTTGAGAACTGCTTGTGAGAGAACAACTGTGGAACAACTTGTAACTGACACAAGGTCACATCAGCAGCTGCATGTGGAGGAATGGGGAATCAAACCTAGTTCTCTCAGATTAGAGTCCGTGCTCCTAACCACTACACCAAACTGGCTCTTCAAGGTCAGTATTGTCTACTTAGACTGTAAGTGGCTCTCCAGGGTTTCAGGCAGACACCTTTCAGTCCGTGCTCCTAACCACTACACCAAACTGGCTCTCCAAGGTCAGTATTGTCTACTTAGACTGTAAGTGGCTCTCCAGGGTTTCAGGCAGACACCTTTCACATCACTTACTGCATAGTCTTTTTAACTGGAGATGCCAGGGATTGAACCTGGGGCCTTCTGCATGCCAAACAGATGCTCTACCACTGAGTCACAGCCCCTCCCCTAAAGTAGATTGCAAAGAACTTGTGCAAGAAGTCTTTTGAGCAAATGCAGGTCTGAGATTGTATTTTGTGCGTGGTTGGGGAATGTCTTTAAGAGCTGACTTGTACGAACAATATGAGAATATTCATGCCCAAGAAGAGCTTCTGTCACAGAAGTGGTGTAGATTTTTTCTAAGAGTAGAGTCATCCTGGCCTGGCATGGATGGCTAGCCCGATCTCTTCATATCCCAGAAGCTAAGCAGGGTCAGCCCTGGTTAGTACTTGGGTGGGAGACCACCAAGAAGTCCAAGGTCACTATGTAGAAGCAGGCCATGGCAAACCATCTCTAGCCCCGGTCACACGAGCGAGATAATCCGCAGGCAACATGAGGCTTCTTGAGCCGGAGCAAAAAGATACGCAGCAGCGCAATCTCACCTTTCCCCAAGGCTCCATGCCCAAGCCTCTGGCAGCCGATCACACCACACTAAGCAACACAGCAACAAGGCATTAGTGTGCATGCGTGGGACGCCGACGGGCGCTGGCTGCGATGGGCTACCACCGCTTCCTGATCAGACGCCCGCATGCACTGCGCATTATTGGGAAACTAGTACATGGTTCCCGGTAGCTTTTAAATCTGCGTCTTCGGGCCGAAGCTGCAGGTTAGAGACAGGAGTGTGATGTTTCCCAGACATTCAGGTATGATCGCGCAGCTTTAATCCACAGGCAAGCCGTCCCTCCCGCAGGGCAAATTTGCCGTATGAACGGGGCCTCTGAACATTTCTTGCCTTGGAAACACTACAGTGTCGCCATGAGCTGGTTGCAACTTGATGGCACTTTTCAACACCAGTCATCCTAGCTGCCCCAATGGGCCAGATTAGCCTGATCTCAGCAAAGTTCAGAAGCTAAACAGGCTCAGTACTTGGATGGGAGACCACTAAGGATGACCAGGGTTGCTATGCAGAGGAAAGCAATGGCAAACCTCCTCTGCTGTTCTCATGCCTTGAAAACCGCACGGGGTGGAATTTCATTGGGTTACCATGTGTCCACTGCAACTCCACAGCACACTTTAGAGCCATCCTGATTCCTCAAAACAACATTGCAGACCTCTCTGAACCCTTCCTGCCACAAAGAAAGGATTCTAAGAATGTGAACTTTAACATAACTAAGGAAACAAGAGAGCCAGTTTGGCATAGTGGTTAAGTGCGCGGATTCTAAACTGGGAGCACCGGGTTTGATTCCCCACTCCTCCACTTGCACCTGGCTGGATGACCTTGGGCAAGCCATAGTTCTTGCACAGCTGTTCTTGAAAAAGAGCAGTTTCTGTCAGAGCTCTCTCAGCCCCACCTACCTCACAGGGTGTCTGTTGTGGGGAGGGGAGGGGAAAGGAGTTTGTAAGCCACTCTGAGACTCCCTTGGGTAGTGAAGGGTGGGGTATAAATCCAATCTCTTCTCTTCTTCTCCTTTGCTTTTTACAAAGAAACACTCCATGCTTTGAGCTACAAACTAGGTCCAGAAAACTTGCAAGAATTTCTCTCTTAGTAAGGGAGCCCTGTCCGACAGTTTGAGAAAATTGGATATAATTTTTAACTTATTGAACATGTTTTGTTGGAAAATATGCAAAATGACCTTCATTAAACTTTTCCCAGAGAGAGGAGGACCATCTGCTCTAACATGTGTCTTAAAAAAAGAAAAGAAACTTACTTTGTGTTTTCCTGATTCTCCAATGTTAATGGTAGAAAACAAACTAGTTATCTCTTCAAGCAAAATGATTCTATTTTATTTCCATCTCAGGGGTGAAGCTGGGAAAATACATGGGTTTTCAAGGATCTCAACAGTCAATTAGTGTTAAGGATGGGCAGGAACTGGAAAAATGTGCTTTGTATCACTATGTGCTTTGTGCTGAACCACAAACCAAACCATGAACAGAACCAAGAGGTTAGTTTGCAAACCAAACCGATTTGTGGTTTGTAGCCCCACAAACCCCATTGAAAGGGACTGCAGTCCTTTTTAATAGGGTTTGCAGAAAGCAGGAATAACTGCTGAGTGGTGGTGAGCTGTTTTTCGCACTTTCTTATGCAGTCCCTTTAAAGTTTAAAGGGACTCCATAAGACAGCCCAAACAGTTGAGCAGGGAGGAGCAGGCTGCTCTCCACCACTCAGCTGAATTTGTGGCTTTCACAGTGAACAGAAAGCAGAGATTTAAAGGAACTTGTAGCTTTCTGTTGTATCCACGAACCACCACAAATTGCTCTAAATATTCATGGAAGTTTGTGATGATCAGCCTGTCATGAACTTCAGTTCACGAACCACAAATGTGGTAACCCCATTGAAAGGGACTGCAGTCCTTTTTAATAGGGTTTGCAGAAAGCAGGAATAACTGCTGAGTGGTGGTGAGCTGTTTTTCGCACTTTCTTATGCAGTCCCTTTAAAGTTTAAAGGGACTCCATAAGACAGCCCAAACAGTTGAGCAGGGAGGAGCAGGCTGCTCTCCACCACTCAGCTGAATTTGTGGCTTTCACAGTGAACAGAAAGCAGAGATTTAAAGGAACTTGTAGCTTTCTGTTGTATCCACGAACCACCACAAATTGCTCTAAATATTCATGGAAGTTTGTGATGATCAGCCTGTCATGAACTTCAGTTCACGAACCACAAATGTGGTAAAATTCATCATGAATTTTGCTTTGTGGTTTGGTTCATTCCCATCCCTAATCAATTACTTCTTTGCAATCAACAAAACCATCTACAACCTCTCACCATGTACAAGTCAGTTTCAGAGTCGAAGCAGGATAGGTTCTAGAAGATATGTGATCAGGTTCCTAGCCTATTTTCCCTTTGCAAATGGCAGCCAAGGGTGGCCATCATTCAAGACCACAGCCTAGCTTTGGTTACAGCATTTCCTCGCAGTCCGTTTTCAGTCTTTAGATAGTCTCCCTGCCAGAAATTGATAGCTGCACCATTTGAGAAAATATACAGGCATTCTGGATTTGAATAGGTAGATGCATGCCCTCATATGGACAGCCCAGGCTAGCCTGAGTTCATCAGCTCTGAGAAGCTAAGCAGGGCCAGTCTTGTTCAGTATTTGGGTGGGAGACCACCAAGGAAGGCCAGGATTATGACGCAGAGCAGGCAATGGCACACCACCTCTGTTTGTCTCTGGCCTTGAAAACCTTGTAGGGTAGGTGCCTTGCTGTCAGCTGTGACTTGACAGCGCTTTAATTATATATTACTGTTGCATGGTTTGCTGGAGAAGACTCTTGAGAGTCCCTTGGACTGCAAGAAGATCGAATCAGTCAGTCCTAAAAGAAATCAACCCTGACTGTTCCCTGGAAGGCCAGATAATGAAACTGAAGCTCAAATACTTTGGCCACCCAATGAGAAGGGAGCCCTCACTGGAGAAGACCCTGATGCTGGGAAAGATTGAAGGTCAAAGAAGACGGGGATGGCAAAAGGATGAGATGGTGAGACAGTGTCATAGATGCAGCAAACATGAAATTGAGCCAACTTCAGAGGACAGTGGAAGACCGGAAGACCTGGCGGGATCTGGCCCATGAGGTCGCAAAGAGTCAGACTCGACTGTGCGACTGAACAGCAGTTGCATGGTTAAAAGATGCTTAAAAATATTGCAAAAGGTAATCAGAATGCACATGGTATTTACAGGGTTTTTTTTAAAAAAAAAAAATTATTAAAATAGCAGAAGACATTAAGGCCCCGGTCACACGGAGAATTTGCCACGCAAAAGGCACGAATGCTGGGCGGATTTTTGGGGCACGATCACACCGCAACATCTGGCAAGCGTAGCGCACCCATGGCCAACCGTGGCATGCCACCGAAGATGCACAGTTAAAAAGTACCTGCAAAGATCTACTAGCAAATGGTTTGCCATGGGCTGCAAATGGACCCGTTCGGTGTGATCGCGCCGGCGCGCGCCTATTCCCTCCAGCTGTCCTCTTTGCAGCTCGTGCCAAAGGACGAAACCCCGGTGCGCCACCGTCGCATCTGATCGCATAATGGCAGATCAGAATGTGACGGTGCAAATAGCCACGCCTCCCCCCTGCATTTTCCGGCACGTCCTTTGCCTAAAATAACTTTATACAGATTGTCTAGAATGAATGGTGCCAAAGAACCTAACCTTGATGTAAGCACACTGTCAAAAGCTGAGGGGCAACTAAAAGCACAAACCGATAGCCCTGGGATTAGTGTTGCTCAAAGGACGAAACCCTGGTGCGCCACCGTCACATCTGATTGATAGCCCTGGGATTAGTGTTGCTGACTCTGTGTTGGGAAATTCCTGGAGATTTGGAGACGGAACCTGGGAAGGGTAGGGTTTAGGGAGGAGAGGGGCCTCAGCAGGGAATAATGCCTTAGACTCCCCTCTCAAAAGCTACCATTTTCTCCAAAGGAAACAGATTTCTGTAATCAGTTGTAATTCCAGGAGAACACCCCACCTGGAGGTTGGCAATCATACCTGAGACCCTCCCCTTGTGTGAAGTATGAAAGGCGCCTGTCCCAATAAGAACAATTAGATGATGGTATGCATAACAAGGTTCTGAGACCTGACGTGCAGTGAGCAACTGGTAAATGGCCCGTATGCCATTCTATGAGTAGGGTAGAAGAAATTTCCCCATAAAACTTCTCAGTGTTCACACTAGGCAGAACATGGGAAATGATAGAATACGTCTATTGCTTGTATAGAAGACACATAGGCTGTGGTCAGACGTGCCATTTGGCACGGTCGGGAAGTGCTCCTATTTCATCAGTTGGCATTTGGCACAGAGTTGCTCGATCACACATCCCGTTTCACTGTGGGCTCAGCCCGGTGCTGCACAATCAGATGGTGCAAACGGGTGGGCTTGTTTTGGACTTTTTTGCCTGATTTTGCGCATGTGCATAAATGATTGTGCAGTTTTTCCCATGTGCTTTTCAACTTTCGGGAATCGAATCACCACTGTCACAGCTCACTGATCCTTCCATGGAGCACTGTGATCCCTGTGGTTCACAGTGAAATGTGGTTGCCTAACATAGATCACTCCCTTTCCTGCTCATTTTCACAGCTGGCCTGGAGATGGGGATGATTATGTGGTTATGTGCACATCACTAAGAGGGAAAAAATGGACTGAGCAGTCCATCCCGATGGCCTGAGTACGCGCTTGAGTGATCAGACTAGGGAAAATCCATTCGGGGCCCATTGGCAAGTGTTAGGTCTGGACTTTCCCCGGTGTCTTTTAACTCCATTTCTGTGGTGGGGCAGCACAGGGTGCTGATGACTGTGGGACCTTTCCCAGATGTTGCTGTGTGATCGTGAATTTTAGATCCATCAGGCATTCACAGCTAAGTTGTATCTAAAGGCACGTCTGACCACAGCCATACACACATAGTAACTGACCAATATTTTTTTTTAGAATTCCACTAAAAAGCATGTTCTCTACCTTCTTGGGATTGTTGAAGCCAGTGAACATGTTATACGAATTAATATCCAGTCAAAAATAGAAGATTGAAGTCAAAATGAGGAGGAAGTTCTTGTATTTTATTGCAATGAAATACGGAAAACAGTTAAGCCAAAAGACCCATCAAAGTTGACTGCTTTCTGAGCCCAATCAGGAAATACATGAAGTTAAATACTTAAAATGACATTATCATATCATCATCATGAGAATAATATTCAGAAGGCATAATTGGTTACAAAAACTTAAACAACATCTACATAAAAATCTCCTTATTGGTCAAAGTAAAGAAAGGTGTGTCTATGCAATAGCATCACATATTTATTTGACATGACCTAAGTCATATCAGCTAAAGCTTGTTCTCACCCAAACAAAGGTGTTTTTCTCTGATATCAAGTAAAAGATCCTTTTGACCCAGACACTATGAAGTTGTAACCTAAACAATTAGAACCATGAACCTTCTACCTTCTTTTGTGCCAAAAGAATGTTATTGTCTTGTCTGTTAACCTCAACTGGAAAAATACCCTGACCCACAAAGAAGGCCTCCTATATACCAGGCCTCATTACCTTCCAATAAAATGTTAAATCTATGATAAACCTATAAAAACCAGAGAAATATGAATAATCAAAAAGAGAAAAATCTATATAGTCCCATCTCTACTACAAACACATAAGCGTGTGATAGAATTCATGGATAACAATTCTCCATACTTAAACATGCTCCTTACTATTTGATTAATGCCAGTTGTTCTTTTTGGTACTTTCAATAATGCTACCCTTTCCTCTGTAACCAGCTGTCATCCAGTTTGTTCTGTATAACAGTCTGGGAATGTATTTAATGGGCGTTTGGTTCCTCTAGTCTTTTAATAAATGCACTCCAACTCAGGATAGCTGTGGATTCCTCTACTCTTATGCAGTCTGGTTCATTTCTTAATCATTTGGGGAGGAAAAGAAGCTGCTTAATTAGGTAAGTGCCTGTATGGGTCTTCCCACTGATTTATAAGATCTGCTTCAGAAACTTGTTACCATTGTGTTCATTTAATTTTTACCATTGAATTCCAATAACAACTCACTAATGTGTTCATTGACTTCTGGCGAGCTGCAAGAATCCATAATATTGGCAATACGTGGCCCAATAGAACTGTAACCTAGTGCAAAGATGGCAGGGTTGTACAACTAAGGCTTGCTGTTTCCCCGACTTTAGAAGGCTGAATGGCCAAATAAGGCAAAGCAGTGAGGAAAAAGTGTGATGGGCAACAGAGGAGTCAGGTACGAGGTGTGTGTGTGGGGGGGGAGGTCAGGGCTGCCAAGAAGGTACCAATCCCCACCAGTTCCCTCCTCCTCTTGCAGGCTCCCACTTTGCCCCCTATGCTCTTCCTGAGGGTCTTCTATGACCCCCATGAAAAAACATTTCATGGAGGCTTAGATGGTTGTAGAAGGAGAAGGATTCGGGAGAGTCCCGCTCCACAAAGTCCACTAACAGTTGGATACACTCAATCTTAGCTTATTTGAGCTACCTCTGTGTGTGAGGAACTGTCCCAGTCTCTTTCGGCTCCATTCCCAGCTTGACTGTGGCCTCAGATGGTGCTTCTTGCTTTGGTTCTTGCACTTTGGTCTGCGTGTTTGGATTTCAGACTCTTAAGCAGAGCCAGATTTTGCTATTCTCCCGTGGCCCTTGCTCATTTAATTATTTGCTTCGTTTATACCCTGCCTTTGTCCCCAATGTGAACCTGATGCACCTTACATCTTTTCTCCATTTTATTCTCACAACAGCCCTGTGAGGTTGGTTAGGCCAAGAGTGTGTGATTGGCCCAAGGTCTCCCAGTGAGCTTCCCCAGCAGAATGGAGATTTGAACCCAGGCCTTCTGGATCCTAGTCTGGTACTCTAATTGCTGGCTCTCTTCCTGATCTTGGTACTGGTCCCCGAGACGTCTGACCCTCTGACTGATTTTGACCTTGTTTCTTTACCTTGGGCCACTTGCCCTGAACAACCTGGTTTCTGACAGAGAGAAAAAGTACGAGATGAGGGAATGGCTAAACACACCCCTCCCTATCCATGACTTCTCAGCTGCAAACTGGACACATGGGCACATGAGGCTGCCTAGTACTGAATCAGACCATTTGTCCATCAAAGTCAATCTTGTCTACTCTGGGGATAGCTCTACAGGGTTTCAGGCAAAAATTGTACGCATCACCTACTACCTTATCCTTTCAACTGGAGATGCCGGGGATTGAACCTGGGATCTTCTGCATGGCAGGCAGAGGCTCTATCACTAAGCCATAGCCCCTCCCACAGTTTCTCCACCATGGCCACTGGCCACTGTTAAGCTGTGAGTGAGGTCTGAAATGAGCCGGTGATCACCGGGAACATGAGCCTGTCTGTTTTCTACTAGAACATCTAGGCCATTGATAGCTAAATCCGCGACTTATTGTTGACAGATTGGTTTGCTGGTAGAAGCCAAGTGAAAATGACCATTTGCCCTGAAGTCGTGATCCCAGGAGATCTCCAGTCAAGCATCATTTGAAGAGGGCCCTCTTGTTCTACCACCCTGTGGTCCAGGAAGGACTAGAACGAGGCTTGCCAGCCTCCAGACGGTGACTGGAGATCTCCTGAGATCACGTTTGATCTCCAGGCGGCACAGATCAATTCACCTGTAGAAAATGGCTGCTTTGGAAGTTGGGCTGTATGGCATTATGCCCCATTGAAGTCCTTCCCCTCCCCAAACCCCACTCTCCTCAGGCTCCAGCCCCCAAATTTAAGAACATAAGAGAAGCCATGTTGGATCAGGCCAGTGGTCCATCCTGTCCATCTCATCCAACTCTCTGTGTCACATTGTGGCCAAAACCCAGGTGCCATCAGGGATCCTCTACCTCCCTCATTGCTCCATGTGCGTTCCTCCTGAAGCTGCACACTCAGTTGAAGAGGATGACCATCCCAGATAGAAGGAGTGTACCGTTCTTCGGTCAAGGGTATACAATAGTGGGGCCAACCTGGAGCTGGCAACCCTAATTAGAACAGAGTGATGGCCATTCAGGTATCTGTGGTATCATGCTTCCATTAACAAAGGCTCACTGGAAAGGTTATTCAGCTGTGAATGGTTTGGAATGAAACAATGCTTCTCCTTGACCTTATCTCTGATAAGTACAAATGCTCACATATCTTGAGAATTGGGTCCAGCTGTGGTTTTGATATCCTAATAAAGGATAACTTCTCCTTTGGGTTTTAGCCTATGCTTATAGATCAAACACCACACAGTTCATAGTTTTGTGTGTGACTGGTCAATGCAATCGAATGTTCTTTTACAAAGCAGGCCTTATGTTCTTGCTGCTTCTTCTTTGTTTAAATTATGAAGGCTCGCTTTACAATGTTCAGCCCAGAGTCAAATTAATGCCTTTTATTTCTTTGTTCCAATTTCACAGCCCGTATATTTTAGGTGATTATTGCTAACTCTTCAGTATTATGGTACTTTGAAAATTAACAGACAGCGTAACACCGAGCAAATTATGACCCAGCAGATATTCTAAGTGGTTCTTGTAAAGGGATGGCAGAAGGCTTGTTTTCCTCAATACAATAGTTTTAGAAGGTGAAAAATTGTACCTTTAAGAGAGAGCTTTGGGCATCCTTTCCCCCTTCTCTCTTGGGTATTGTCAAACTCAGTGGCACATATTGACCCTGGGGACAGGGAACTTCCAGTCAGACTCACAGTTATGACCGACAACGTCTTCCTGTCCCTGGAAGGTGTGTATTTGTTTATTTAGGAAATCTCTATTTCCATGAGCATCATGCCTTGACAGCAATTCCTTATTCCCAATCACACTTCTTCTCACATTAATGCCAAAGGGGGGGAGGGAAGAGGGAGAGAGAAATCGTAGGCAAGTAGAATTTGAGTGCTTGAGTTCCACCTCGCCGAATGCTTCATTTGGCTCTGTTTTGATCATTCCATTGGTGCTGCCACCATGAATTTTACTGTGCATTTAGTGCTGTGGGGATGGGGATGGCCATCAAAACATACAATTTTTAGGAGAGTTTCATGGTCTAGAGCCCACTTCTTTAAGATGCTATGAGTGTATTATCATTGTGCAGTCCTTTTATGTGTGTAGCGTGCCATCAAGTCCCAAATGACTTATGGTGACCCCAGCAAGGGGCTTTCAAGGCAAGTGAGAAGCCAAGGTGGTTTGCCTTTGCCTTCCTCTGCCTGGCTTGCCTTGGTGGTCTCACATCCAAACACCGACCCTGCTTAGCTTTCGAGATCTGATGAGATTGGGCTATACCATTCTGCCTTCTCTCCACCCTTTCATGTAGAGGTATGGGAAAAAGAAACCAACCAAATAGCAGAAGAAGAAGAAGAAAAAGAGGAGGAGGAGGAGATTGGATTTATATCCCACCCTTCAGTACTCAAAGGAGTCTCAGAGTGGCTTACAATCCCTTGCCCTTCCCCTCCCCACAACAGACACCCTGTGAGGTAGGTGGGGCTGAGAGAGCTGTTTTGAGAACTGCCCTTGAGAGAACAGCTCTGAAAGAACTTATGGCTGACCCAAGGTCACACCAGCAGCTTCATGTGGAGGAGTGGAGAATCAAACCCGGTTCTCCCAGATTAGAGTCCACGCTCCTAACCACTACACCAAACTGGCAGCAGGGTCTTGGGGTTATTCCACATTGTGAAGTATAATTCTGTACAATTCAAATCTAATCATAAAAAATACAGAAAGCAATCACTAGATATGTTAAACAAGGTGCATATCAAATTGGAGGGGGATCACGAGTTTTGTTAAGATGGTCCCAGTTACTGTGAAATAAAAAGCTCAGTGAGAGAATTTTTATTTTTTTATAACTGCAGTCAGAAGCAGTTAATGTTGCTGTATTCCAGGCTCCTATTATGTGTAGTCTAATCTGAATATTATGCAAATTTGCAAATGGTGCCAATCAAGCGCATAAATCATCGGAATGTCTAGCAATTGCTTTCTGCCTGCTCCGGTTAATTACCATAAAGGCTATGGAAGGATTATAGGAAACAATCTTTTTTACCTGATCATTTGCTCATACCAGAAGTTGTTCTGGATTTCTTCTCTGACAACTGCAAAGCTTACTGCAAAAAAGATGTCGTAAACATGTCAATTGTAGCTGTGACTTTCCCTGTTAGCTAAAAGAAGTTTCTCGCTCAATGGTTGGGCACCGTTGATCTACAAAGAATAACTTCCTTTGTAACATTTTAAAAAAACCAAAATAGGCCAGAAAATGGCATTATTTGGCACTGAGCCAAACTAGCCATATGGCAACCCTAGAAATTTCTCAGCCTAGAGGGAGGCTGCCTATCTCACAGTGAAGCATAGCAATGACTGCTCTACCACCTCTTCATTCTATTTTGGAGAAAGGAGAAACACAAGACACATGGGTAGGCATTTTTATCGTGTTTTCAACAAAACCAGGTTTAGATTTGCGAAGTGCTGCTGAAACCAGTGTAAAACTAAAATGACGTGCAGTAATATGCAGGCCAAGGGTTTGAAGATAACCTGGACCAGGATAGTCCAGTTCCTTTCATATTTGGCCCTGGAACTCCCATGACAATCCTAAAGCTGGTGGCCTATTTTGAGATTCCTAGTTTTATTTTCTGCTGAGTTATGCCAGTCACAGAAAAACGGACGTGTGGATCCTTTTATTATTATAGATGTATGGGAACAGCCTGCCAAATGATTTGTTTTGTTATGATATTTGGTTTAAATCAGGGTCATACAGGGGAGGGAGCAGATAGACTCTTTGTCCAGGTGTCCATGGTGGCTCTTGGCAGCCCTGAGTGTTGCTGAAACCAGAGTGAAACTAAAATGAAGAGCAATAATATGCAGGAAGAAGTTAGATACCAGGCAGGCCCATAGCTACTGTGGGGCCCTTAGGGCAATGGCCCCTCCCAAATCTGCCCTGCCCCTGAATCTTCTTTTTCATTTTGAATTTTGGCAGGAGGATCCTCCTCTGCAACCCGCCAGAGCTGTGCCACACCACAGCAGAAGGCAGCAACCTCCACCGCTCGCATGTCCTCTCTCTTGCTGCCTTCCCTTCCTTCACCACTACCACTCCTCCTCCTCCTCCTCCCCCCGAAATCAACCAACCAGCCTTCCCAGCTCCAACTCCTAGCCCTCGGCTTGGTATTGGCCTATCTCCAGGCATGCCAGCCCTGCACGTCTCAGCTTCTTCCTGGGAGACTTGGAAAATGAGCTGCAAATGGCTCAGATGTCGGAACTTGGTTGCGTGCTGATGAAGTGGGCACCCATCAGGGATGCCTCCTGGTTGGTCACACCACTCTCATGGCCTGGGGTGGTGCGCTTGGCTGTGAGGCCTGCCCTGGCACAGCCCTGGCACGGCTGTGGCTCTTTGTGACTTGAAAGGCAGGAGCTTGGAGCATGCCAAGCTGGCACAAAAGTCCTTTCATTGCTGAAATTCTGGCTCCAGGACCCTGGGAGTGGGTTTGCTATTTGGGCTGTTTTCTGGGGTTGTGGTATTCAGTCATAGAGCAGGGGGGGGGCATGTTTTGCAGAGTTGAGTCTGAATGTTGGCAGGAGCAATGGGAGAGGCCGGGCCAAGAGGAGGACAGCATGAAGGCACTGCCAAACCTCTCTGTCTCCTAAGCATGTCCTCCCCACCTTCCTCTAAGGAGCTACCAGCATGTCCACTTGACCTGTGAAGTAGGGTTGCCAACCCCCCCGGTTTGCCAGGGGTCCCCTGTTTTTTGGGGGGGTTCTACCCGCTGCCGGCCAGATGGCCGGCGGGGGAAGCCCCACCCCCAACACCCACAGCCACCCATCTCTCTCCCTTTAAGGGTGTGCAACCCGTGTTTCATCCCAAGCGTGAACTCCGCAAGCTTGCAGGGAAATGCCAGCTTCGTTCTTAAAAGGGAAACGTGGCTGCTCTTAAAGGGGAAACGCCAGCTCCTGCATTTAAAAGGGAAACACCGGCTCCTTTAAGTGCAGGGAACTGCCGTTTCTGGAGATCTGGCACACAGGCGGGGGGGGACGTCCTTAACGTGACGTCATCACAGCGGGGATGCCCCGCCCCCTCCAGGAACGCCCCCCCAAGTCCCCCGCTAGGGGTGGAAGATGGACTTGGCAATTTTATTAATTTTATTTAATGAATTTTACTAAATTAGCTACCATGCCTCCTTTTGTCCCCCGTGAAAGAAATCTCTAACTATGGGGCTGGTACCAGGAAGGCCTTAGTTTGCAGTAGCAGAACAAAACTTGAGCCCAGTACCATCTTACAGACCAACTAGACTTACCTGGCCTGCATGGGTCTCCCAATGTCCTTTGGGGAGACCAAAAGTGATGTTGGGCATTTTTGGATCTACTTCTGGTTTCGGGCCTACTTCCGGTTGGGGGTGGCACTCTGGTTTTGGGGCAAAACTCTATAGTAAATTCGGCTTCAAAGCATAGAATTTTGCCCCCCAAACCAGAGTGTCTCCTCCAACCAGAAGTAGGCCAGAAACCGGAAGTAGACCCTAAAAGGGCAGTTGGGGGTGGGACTTCCCCCCGTTAACCAGCTGGCCAGTGGCGAGCAAGAGCGTGCAAAAGTGGGGATTCCCCCACTCCCACTTGGGGGTTGATAACCCTACGACCAACAAAACTGTCCACGGTATAAACTGCATGTGTCAAATATCGCTTTATCAGACACAAATAAGAATGACAATGCATCCATCCTTCTATCCAGGTCAGAAGGTAGCAGAAATGTGACAGTGAAGGGCTAGTTGGAGACAGGACGCAGAAGTACAATGCAAAATGTACTCGGCTCGATTAAAAGAAAGAGACGTGCATAAATGTGGAAAATGCAGAAAATTAGCATCTGCAATAGAATAGGAATGCTATGCCGCTATTCAGCCCTGGGGACAGGAGTCCATTGTCCTGAATATGTTAATGAATTCTGGTTCCCCAATCTCACGTCATGATCTCCCTTTGAAGCTTCTCTGTAGGAGAGCTGCCACTTTTAGATCAGCAGTGCAGTGTCTTGGAAGGTTAGAATGTCCTCCCACTGGCTTCTGAGCATGTTGATTATTAATGTCAGATTTATATATGTTTATTCTTTGGCATGGGAACTGGCCCAGTTGGCCAATGCAGAGAGGAGAAAGGCATTGTTCACACTTGGTGGCATGTGTAATGCTGGACCTAGTATTGATCCCCAGTTGAATTTGTAAAGTGAATGCATGTTGACTTTTTCTACAGGCAAATATATGCATATCCATGCAGTATGAACAGACATTCCCTGTAACAAACACATTCTCCCCTGACCTTGACAGGTGAAGTCCATCATGTGCTCGTAGGTTGTCATCCAAAACCTTGCCTGTGGTCCCAGAATCTGAATCTCTCCTGCCGGCACCACCAACACTCTTGTCGTATTCCCCTTCCTATGACAGGAAGGATCAACCACCGGTGCCCCCATTCCCTTCAGCTTCTTCTTCGTAGTCAGCCTTAATGCTTTCAATGGTGTTCACATCCATGTTGTTGGTTCCCGCATGGACCATCACAAATGGGTAATGCTCTGTAGGTTTGACGAGTTTGGGGATCCTGTCTATAATATCTTTAATTTTTGCCCCTGGCAAGCAACACAACTCTCAGGCCAGGGGGTCAGGCCTGGACATATGACGTTCCATACCCCTCAGCAGGGAGTCACCTATGACCAACACCTTCCTTTTCCTTCCCATGCCATTTCTTTTTATCTCTCTATCCACCTCCCTCTGTCTTCCTAATGAACAAGATCTTGGGTTACAGGTCGACCATACGTTAAATATGAGCAGCCAGTGTGATGCAGCAACAAAAAAGGCTAATGCAATCTTGGGGTGTATCAACAGAGGCATAGCATCCAAATCTCAAGGGGTCGTAGTCCCACTGGACACTGCCTTGGTCAGGCCACACCTGGAGTATTGTGTGCAGTTCTGGAGGCCTCACTTCAAAAAGGATGTGGACAGAATGGAGCGGGTGCAGAGGAGAGGATGATCAGGAGTCTGGAAACCAAGACCTGTGAGGAAAGTCCGAGGGACTTGGGAATGTGCAGTTTTGGAGAAGAGGAGGTCGAGGGGGGACATGACTGCTCTCTTGAAGTATTGAAAGGGCTGTTAATTAGAGGAGGGCAAGGAGCTGTTCTGCTGGCAGCAGAGGATAAGACTCACAATAATGGGTTTAAATTAAGGGCGGGAAGGTACCGGTTGGATATCAGGAAAAGCTTTTTGACAAGTAAGAGTTGTGCAACAGTGGAATCAGCTGCCTAGGGAGCTGGTGAGCTCCCCCTCCCTGGCAGTATTTAAGCAGCAGCTGGACACACACTTGTCAGGGATGCTCTAGGCTGATCCTGCACTGAGCAGGGGGTACAGACTCGATGGCCTGTATTGCCCCTTCCAACTCTGCGATTCTATGATTCTAATCCGTGAATGGGGCTACAGAGAGCCAGCATGGTGTAGTGGTTAAGAGCAGCAGACTCTAATCTGGAGAACCGGGTTTGATCTCCCCCCTCCTCCACATGAAGCCTGCTGGGTGACCTTGGGCCAGTCTCAGTTCTCTCAGAACTCTCTTAGCCCCACCTACATCACAAGCTGCCTGTTGTGGGGAGAGGAAGGGAAGGCAATTATAAGCTACACTGAGCTCTATTTGGGGAGGGCAGTCTAGAAACTGAATTAAATAAATAGTTTTCCCTTAACTCTAGGTACAAGTGTAAAATGTCCATACATTTTTTAAGCCATGGAGGAAAATCCACCCCCACCTCGATCTTTGGAGGGGGAAAAAAAAGGAGGGGAGATGGGCTGAAACATGCAATATTTATTTTCTTATTTTCTGCCTTAACAACTTAAAAAGTGTTATATATAATTTAAGACTTCACATGTCTGACTGGCATCCTTATGCTGGAGCAATGATTGTGTCTGGGTGGAGGAGCGGGGGGGGGGACGCACACTGTGTTTCTTTTGTAATGTGTGGTGCATTATATTCAGTTTGCACTGATTTTTACCAATTCCCCCTAGAACAGTGGTGGCGAACCTATGGCACGGGTGCCAAAGGTGGCACTCAGAGTCCTCTCTGTGGGCACGCGTGCCATTACCCCAGCCAGGCCCAGACCATCATTCAAGTGTCGAATTCTCTGTTTGGATCATCTTAAGTTAATGGATGAATTGTTTTTTCTAAAGTAAAACCTCAGTATTCACAATGCACTCTGTGGTATAGTTGTGAACGCCTTAGTGCAGGGGTGTCAAACATGCGGCCCAGGGGCCAGCTCAGGACCCCCCCAGAGGGCTCCCATCAGGCCCGCAGTGGAACTGGCCGTCTTCTGCTTCCAGTTCTGCTGCTGCTGCATCCTAGCTTACTTCGTCAGACTCTCTTAATCACTCAGCCATTTCATGTTTTAACCGGGGTCCTAGACTCAGGACTTGAAGCATGAGATTTCTCTGGTGAATGTCAGTAAATCAAAAGTAGGTTTGCAGTTTACAGAGCTAATGTTTAAAGCATGTTTTTATTTTAAGTAAAAAAAACCCCACCTTTGTGTTTGTGTCCTTTATAAAGTTTATGTCTCCGCTACCTGGCATTACATTTTATGACACACATGGCCCGGCCCGACAAGGTCTCATTTATGTCAGATCCGGCCCTCAGAACAAATGAGTTCGACACCCCTGCCTTAATGTTATTTTTTAAAAAGTATTACAAACACACCTTCTGGATACATCCTAAGGATATCTTTGTTTTTGCTAGGAACTGAAAGCTAGTTAGTCCCCCCCCCCCTCATTAGCTAGGCTTGAAAGCAGAAGCTGGGTAGGACCTGGGGAGTGCGGAGTTTGGGGAGGAGAGGAACCCCAGTGGGGTATGATGCCAGAGTGTCTACTACCCTCCAAAGCAGCCACCTTCTCTAGGAGAAGTGGTCATTGTAGTCTGGAGATCAGTTGGGATACCAGAAGAGTCCCACCCAGGCTCCACCTGGATACGGGCGACCCTAGTCTACATCTGGCTAAACAGCTCATAATTGTCCGCTATGCTGCCATATAGTTTATGGACCCGGGTTCGCTTTCATGACCTGCGCGCCAGTTGCTGCCGCATTCCTTTCTTTTGGCTTCTCCCCTCATTTTCACTGACCTTGTAGCCAGCCTGTGTAGTGTCTTCCCATCAATTTCGTTTTTCAGCCTCGGCCCTAACTGCCTTGGTCCTCTTTCCCGCCCGTGGGAGTCAGGCCGATTGGCCCATAGGTGGTGTGTGTGTTTGTGTGGGGGGGTGCTTTCAAATACCCTACATCTCTCTCAGCTTTCTATGATGAAGTCATTCCTAACAGTGCCTGTGTCCATGCTACCATAGTGCTAACAATAAAGTAAAACCTTCGAAGAAGTGTGTGCTCTGTCGTTTGACTGTGGATCCTGCCATTAACATGAAGGGCTATCAATAAATCTATATATTTAGCTGCACTAGAATAACACTGGGCTCGTCTGTGTCTCTCCTATGCATGGGTTTAAAGTGTGGTCAAGTCACTTAAGGCGACCCCATAGGGTTTTCAAGGCAAGAGATTAACAGAGCTGGTTTGCCATTGCCTGCCTTTGTGTAAAAAGGTAAAGGTAAAGGTTCCCTTGCTCGAAAGCCAGTCGAATCCGACTCTAGGGTTGCGGTGCTCATCTCCATTTCAAAGCCGAAGAGCCAGCGCTGTCCGAAGAGGTTTCCGTGGTCATGTGGCCGGCATGACTAAACACCAAGGCGCACGGAACCCTAGAGTCGGATTCGACTGGCTTTCGAGCAAGGTACCACCGAAGCGGTACCTATAAATCTACTTGCAATTTCTTGCTTTTGAACTGCTAGGTTGGCAGGAGCAGGAGCTGTGGTGGCTCAAGTGGTTAAGACGCTGAACTGCAGGCTGTGGAAGGTCAGAAGTTCAGCAGTTCGAGACCCAAGTTGCCACATGACAGAGTGAGCTCCCGTCTCTAGTTCCAGCTCCTGCCAACCTAGCAGTTCAAAAGCAAGGAATTGCAAGTGAACTGCTGAACTACCGACCTTCCACAGCCTGCAGTTCAGCGTCTTAACCACTTGAGCCACCGCAGCTGCCTTTGTGTAACCACCCTGTGGTATTCTTTGGTGGTCTCGGTGACGGACTCCAGACTTGGGATCAGTCTGCAAGAAAAGACACCTGCAGTCACATGACTAGCAGTGGTGATGTAATCCCGATGCAGAACTCGGGGGGGGGGGTTCCTAATGATTTTTAAAAAACACCCTCTTGACAGTTGGAGTTTGGCCATTGAGACTGCCACTTGTTTTTTGGCCAGTGGGTACTGTGCCAGGGGACTGGCAAGTCATGCTGGACCTTGCTGAGTCTGAGGAGCAAATGAGATTTCTCTCCAGATCCCAATATTAAGGGAATCTGAAAAAAGCCAAGCGTGGTTCTATACCATAGTGAAAACTAAAGAGTCTTAAAAGGGAAAATAAGCCCCTGGTGGTTAAGCAAGAGATTCACATCCCTCTCACATAGAATTTATGCCCTGCTGGAGAGAGGGTCGGGTTTAGTGGATTTAGTGTGTGCCGGGAGGTTTTATTGGACTAGTGGGTGTCCAAAAAGAAACAGAAAAAAACCCAAGGCACAGCAGAGGTATTTCTCTGTGGAGGTGGAGAGTACCTGAGGAATCCAAATGTAAACCAGCAGTCTAGAACAGCACAGGGGTTGAGATTAGAGAGAGCGTGTTTTGTATTGTGGACTCTGAAGTGAAGGATTATAAATGAACTGACCTAAAGTTGAACTATACAATTTGAAAAAACATATCAGATTTCCCCTTGTATATATATTCCCTGCCTGCCTGTCCTTGTAAATAAAATCATCAATTGGTTTTATTGTTCCATGTCACATGTGCTTCAGTGTCTGACAGAGTCTGACAAAGTTAAGCCATAAGCTTTGTCCCAGGAAAAGGATGGTGCTTATGAAAAGCCCCAGAGATTAATATTTATGAAAAGGTCTCATCAATAAGTAGCTGGGTGTGTGACAGAAGGACAAACTGTGTGGGTTCCTGGTTAAAAGAGGTGGGCAGACAGTGTCAGTGGAAAATAAGACTGCTGGACTTAAAATTAATTTTAAAAAAAGACAAAGATCCTGGTAAAAAACATGACAGAGTCACAATCATGACATTTGCAGGAAATATCAGGACTGGAAATTCGAAAGAAAATTAAATATCTTGGCATAAATTTGGTGAACAAATGTAGCTCTTTGATGGAAAATACTTATATGGAATTATTGAAAACAATAAAACAAGACTTAAATAAATGGAAGAACCTTCAAATTTCCTTTATGGGCAGAATAGCCACCATTAAAATGAATATTTTGCCAAGATTGATGTTTTTATTCCAAACTATTTCAGTGCTTCAAAATCAAAAATATTTCAAAGAGGTTGAGAAACTGTTGACACAGTTTATCTGGCAAGGAAAGAGACCAAGAATAAAGCTTAAAGTGTTACAGGATTCAAAAGAAAGGGCTGGTTTTCACCTTCCAGATTGTGCCCTGTATATAAAGCAGCAGCATTGGCTTGGATTACAGACTGGATTACATTAGATAATCAAAGACTTATTAAACTAGAAGAGCATGATATGCAACTAGGCAGGCACGCCTTTTTATGGTATGGGAAAACAGATTCCCATAAGTATTTCAAACAACATTGGCTAAGGGCCTCATTGATAAAAGTTTGGGAACCAATTAAAAAACAATTTTACTCTAAAATTTCGAAACTGGTAGCCCCGTTAGAAGCTTTCCCAAACCCAAAGATGTCATTAGAAGAACCAGTTAGAAGATACTATGATTTACTGGATTGTAAACTTAATTTAAAACTTCCCCTGGAACTGAATTGGTGGCAAAACGTACAGATTGAATCAAGGTATACCAAAGACAAAGTGACTGGTTTTTATGAGAATTGGTTGGAAATAGATAAGTTAATGCTTTCATTTGAACAGAACTTTATAAAGAAAATGTATGTCCTATTGTTAGACTATAAAATGCATGAAGAAACTGTTTAAAATGTTATGATACAATGGGCACAAAATGTAGGTCATACTATTCAGCTAGGCCAATGGTCTAAACTATGGAAAAAATAATAAGATTACAAAATCAATTGCATATACAGAAAACATTTATAAGATTTTATAGATGGTATATAACACCCGAGAAATTAGCCAAATTTGATTCAAAATGTTCAGATAAATGTTGGAAATGTGAGAGTAAAATGGGATCCTTTTACCATATGTGGTAGCTATGTGAGAGAGCTAAGAAATATTGGATATGGATACATGAAATATTACAGAACATATTGAAATGTTGTATACCTTTTACTCCGAAAATATTACTGTTGAATATTTTACCAGATGATTTTAAAAGAGAAGATTCTTATCTTATGTTGTATATAACTACTTCTGCTAGAATACTGTATGCTAAATACTGGAGGAGTCAGGATATGCAAAGTAAAGAAGAGTTTATTAATAAAATATTAGAAGCAGCAGAGATGGACAAACTCACTTTGTTTTTGAAGGACCACACTGAAGGGACTTTTGAAAATATATGGACAAGATTTTACAGATGGTATGAGAACTATATCTTTAACACAACAAGACAAGGTGTATAAGCAAGTTGAAAAGATGGTAAAGACTACAACAGTACTAATTTACGTACAAACAGTTGCAAAAGTGTTTACAAAAATTATTTTCTATTGTAAGGTATAAGCTTAAAGTGTTATATAATTGGCTCCAAATTATGCTTACTTATAATGTACTCCCAGTATTATGCTATTCTAGGTGTTTTGTCCATGTCTGTGTTTTGTGTGTGTCATAAAAAAATAAAAATTTTGTTAAAAAAAGAAAGAAAGAAAATACGACCACTCAAACTTGTGAAAGATTACTGGAACAAATCCCAACATACTCAGAAATAAGGAGGTTCATCATACCAGGGCTGACGAGACTGGGCAAGTCTGAACTATCCAGGTCAGGGCTTAACCATTAACATAACTGTGGACATATTTAGCCATATGAAAGCCTTAGGGTGCTACTTTAAACCAATAGTAATCCTTGCAAATAGTATCATCTGAAGAATTTTACTAATCAGAAAGGGGTTCTGATACTGGTAGGGTGTAGATATGCCATAAAGTAGAGCACAAGCTGTTTGAAGAATTAAGTCAGTTTATTAAGACGTGAACAAACTTTTTAAGAAAGGGGGGAGAGAAAGAAAAATAACTGTCTAACTAGCTAGCAAGTAGTTAGTAAGGAAGAGATCGCAGCAGGAGCAGGAAAAACCCCAAATGAGACAATCAGGAGACAGGAAGGAGAATATTTGAAAATAGTCGGAAGACCCTAATCTCACTATGCTAACTAGTTGTCCCTGATGCTGCCCCCTACAGGATGTTCTTGTCATTTTCTTTATCTATGCACAATAGACCTTGCATATAACAACACTGACATATCCCATCACTTTTGATTCTGAATTTTTATTTTTATCTCAAACTTTAGAAACCTGAAGATCTGTACAGACAGCATCAAGCTTCTCTATTTTTCATGTCACTTTTTATTATTTGTTTATATTTCCAAACAGAGCATTTAATTTCACAAGCTGTCAAAGCTGGGAGGAATTGGAGGCAAGAGAATCAGAGTGTCTACAAGATAAAGAAAATTGTAATTGCCTAATACTGTAAATTGCCTTAACTAGTTACTAAACATATTTTGAGCTGTCAAGGACAGCACAGATAGTATTTTAAATTCTCACCTTTTAAAAAAGTCTCCTTCATAATTCTAAAGGAGAAGATTTCATAAATTATTTTTTAATGTTTTCCAACTTCTTCCTATGTGTGGGGAGGAAGAAAAGGGGGAAATATCCCTCCATATACACATTTTTGCTTGGTTTCCCAGTCTCTTGTACCCTTAATACCTCTAGTTACAGGTGGTTTAAAACTGTGCCTTTGCCATACATTCATGACATCACTTGAAACCTCATTTTGTTGAACAAGAGTCCCTAAACCTTTTGAGACTGTGTGCGCCTATGGAATTCTGACATAGTGCGATGGGTGCAGCCAGAAAATGGCTGCCACGGGAGGCAAATCCAGCCACAAAATGGCTGCTGCAGCAGCTCAACTTCAGTCACACAGTGAAGATCCTGCAGCTATGGTGTGAGCTGCTGCCAAAGTTTTAAAAAACAACAACAATGCATAGCCAATCAAATCTCCAATGGCCAATCAGAAGCATTGCTGGGCAAAATCTCCACCTGCCCCCTCTCACTTCCTGAAAACACTTGGGAGGAGGAGGAGGAGGAGCAGGAGGAGGAGCAGGAGCAGGAGAAGGAGATTGGATTTATACCCTGCCCTTCACTCGGAGTCTCTTCCCTTCCCCTCCCCACAACAGACACTCTGAGAGGTAGGTGGGGCTGAGAGAGCTCTTTCGAGGACTGTTCTTTCAAGAACAGCTCTGACCAGAACTATGGCATGCCCAAGGTCATCCAGCAGCTGCAAGTGGACAAGTGGGGAGTCAAACCTGGTTCTCTCAGATTAGAGTCCATGCACTTAACCAACTACACCAAATTGGCTCAGGTAGGCACAATGAAAGGTTTTGGAGGCACACTGGTACCCATGAGCACCACGTTGTAGACTCGTTGTAGATTTTGGCCATGCATTCATGGTGTTTCAGCACGGACCCATTCCTATGTGTTGATAACTAGTGGCTATTTTTCTTCAGTACATAACTTCTAGAAGTGTATATTAAGCCATCTCTTCTTTGAAAACATAAATACTGGACTTACCAGCGTTTGGCCCGGTCTTTCCCCGTGATTATATTGATGTATAAGATGTGGAAGGGAAATCAGCATGTCAAAGTAAATGCTAAGCACTTGACTATACAATGCCTATCATTTAGTGGCATAATAACAGCTGACAAATGGCCCATTAGCATCAGAAGAAAGGCTTTCCAATCCAGCTCTTAGCCTGCAAGCCCTTCAGTAAAAGGTACTTAATCAGAGAAATTATATTTCCTCCTCCGTGTTTGTTCCTCTGCCTTTAGAGATGCATTTGGTCCAATCTAGACACTACCTGTTGTGAAACACTGGCAGAAAGATAATACAAGTAATTGGTAATCACTGCTTCTTCTGGAAAGTAGGGTTATTTGCTAAAATGCGGGTTCCGAAAAGATGGGAGTAATGCGGTAGCTGCGATGGTCCTTTGTTAAACAGGAGGGGGAAAAACCTGTAGAAGTGCAGTACTCATACGGCTTTAAAAGAATGCCATAAAAGGAAGAGAGGAGATTAGTGTTACACTGAAACCGTTCTGTTTGACTTTCTCTGGGTGCTGCAGTTATTGGAATAAAATTCAGGGAAGGACCGTTTTTATTATTTTTAGTCGAAAACCTGGGGCGCAAGTGGCTTCATGTGTAACAGGGCCAGGGAACAGATCCGGAGGAGTTAGCCATGTTAGTCTGTTGCTGCAAAACAGTAAAAAGCCCAGCAGCACCTTTAAGACTAACAAACTTTATTGTAGCATAAGCTTTCGAGAAACACAGCTCTCTTCGTCAGATGCATCTGATGAAGAGAGCTGTGCTTCTCAAAAGCTTATGCTACAATAAAGTTTGTTAGTCTTAAAGGTACTACTTGGCTTTTCAGTATTCTAGGGGCAGAGAAGGCAGGCATCTTGAATTCATTCATTCATTCATTCATTCATTCATTCATTCATTCAATTTATACCCTGCCCTCCACACCAAGGCAGGCTCAGGGCGGCTTACATAAAATTCATATAGATACACTTAAAACAGTTATAAATAACATCATCATAAAATAACATCACACTTCATTTAAACAATTCAGTCATGTGATGTAGGCCTGTTTTTAGCCATTGTCCTTTGCCTATATTGATCTTCAGGAGAATCAGAGATTGCAGGAAACAGACTAAGAAGGGGCTGCAAAATGATCAGATGCAGAATTAGAAGAAGAAGAAGAGATTGGATTTATACCCCACCCTTCGCTACCCAAAGGTGTCTCAGAGCGGCTTACAAATGCCTTTCCCTTCCCCTCCCCACAACAGACACCCTGTGAGGTAGGTGGGGCTGAGAGAGCTCTGACAGAAACTGCTCTTTTTCAAGGACAGCTCTTATCAGAACTACGGCTTGCCCAAGGTCGTCCAGCCAGGTGCAAGTGGAGGAGTGGGGAATCAAACCCGGTTCTCCCAGAATAGAGTCCGCGCACTTAACCACTACACCAAACTGGTGTACTGATCGCTGTTCCAATACAATATCGGAAAATCACATGGTATTGGAGTTAATGCCCTGGCCTGGATAGCCCAGGCTAGCCTGAGCTCATCAGATCTTGGAAGCTAAACAGGGTCAGCCCGGGTCAGTGTTTGGATGGGAGACCACCAAGGAATACCAGTGTCACGACACAGAGGCAGGCAGTGGCAAACCACCTCTGAACATCTCTTGCTTTGAACACCCTACTGGGTCATCATGAGTTAGCTGTGACTTGACAGTTTAAAAAATGGATTTAGTGGCAGGGAGAAGCATGTGAGCATGTATCTTCAGCACCCTGGAGAGCTGCCACCAGTCAGAACAGGCCATGTTAGGCCTGATGGACTAGTACTCAGTAAATGCTGGGCAGCTCCTTATGACATCAAATCCAAGGTGGTGTAAGGCAGCATCCAGGTTATGGTCTTTAAAAAGCCCCAATGAAAAGAGGTGGCTGAGCAGTTGTACAAGACAGGGGAGGGTCTCATTGGAGGGCAATCACAAAATGGCTGTATGGGGGGGGGGGGGGGGGGTTATGGCTAACCACAAAATGATGGGAGAGTCCAAGGCAATTATGTGTCCTCTATCAGAGGCATCTACTTCTGCTGGGCCATCCTTGTAGATGGCAAATGTGACACCTCCTGAGCTCTTTTGAAGCATCTCCACCTCCACTATGGTGGAGGAAACCTGGGAACAGGTCTTTGCTTTGGGGAAGATATTTTGCTTGGTTTCAGCTTCCCAAAAAAGGAGGATTACTCCTTGCAAGAACCACAAGGAAGGATTGTGAAGCCCAGAACAAAGCTCATCGGTGTGATGAACCTACCCCAGATGAGGCCAGTGTTGTGCTCATCAGTTGGTAGGGAAACCATTTTGGGTTTTATCCTCAAGAAACAAGCAGGTGCCAGGAAATAAATTGGCATGCACCATGCTAGGTATTGCTTTCGTAGATCGATAACTGTCTGCCCCATTGTCCATATCACTGAAAGTTCTACCGGATGATCCAAAGTCACATTGGGAGTATGCATCCTCTACTTGTCATAGTTGCCTTGGCAATGAGACTTTGGTCAGAATAATCGTGAGAATGAAGCTTGGATGCTTGTTCAAAGAGCAGTGATGTTGTATTGGATCCCAAAGACATAAGAACATAAGAAGATCCCTGCTGGATCACAGCTGTGATCCATCTAGTCCAGCGTCCTGTCTCACACAGTGGCCAACCAGTTCCTCTGGAGGGCCAGCAACAGGGCATAGAGGACAAGGCCTTCTGATGTTGCCTCCTGGCACTGTGACTCAGAGGTTGGCTGCCTCTGAACATGGAGGTTCCCCTCAGTCACCAAGGCTAGTAGCCACTTTAGACTCATCCTCCATGAATTTATCTAATTCCATTTTAAAGCTGTCTATTCCTGCGGCCATCACTACATCCTCTTGCAGTGAATTTCACATTTTAATCCCTCTCTGTGTAATGTCATATTTCCTTTTGTCTGTCCTGGCTGAACCTACTGCCCATCAGCTTCATTGGACGCCCTCGACTTGAAGGATTCTGGGAGAGGGAGAAAATGTTCTGTCAGTGCTCTCTACCCTGCACATAAGTTCAGTCATTACAAGGGGCCCTTGTGCAAAGTCAACTTGACTGTGTCCCATCTTCCACTCCCAGAAGAAATAGCTCAGGACAAATTTCTGCAGCACCCTCCCCCATAATGACCTTCTTTGAATGGATCATATCACACTACCAAAATTAGACTGTAATGGCTGGCCAAAATAGCCTTTTGATTTTTGTACACAGCAACACCGATAAGAAATGAGGGGGGGGGGATCAGTGGTTGATCTCATGGTACCTCTTGTGCAAACGGAACTGCATTCTGCAAAATGTGGTGGGGTCCAGTGCATGGTATGTATATAGACAGCAACTTGATGGGCGATTGAGCCAATCTAGTCCTGGGGTTGGCTCACTCTTCCCACCTCCCTGAGACCTCATTGCAAAGCCAAGAAGAAGAAGAGGAGGAGGAGGAGGAGGAGGGGGGGGAGGAGGAAGAGATTGGATTTCTACCCTGCCCTTCACTACCCAAAGGAGTCTCAGAGCGGCTTAGAAACTCCTTTCCTTTCCCCTCCCCACAGACACCCTGTGAGGTAAAAGAAGAAGAAGAAGATATTGGATTTCTACCCCTCTCTTCACTACCCAAAGGTGTCTCAGAGAGGCTTACAGTCTCCTTTCCCTTCCCCTCCCCACAACAGACACCCTGTGAGGGAGGTGGGGCTGAGAGAGGTCTGACAGAAACTACTCTTTTTCAAGGACAGCTCTTATCAAAACTACGGCTTGCCCAAGGTCATCCAGCCAGGTGCAAGTGGAGGAGTGGGGAATCAAACCCGGTTCTCCCAGATTAGAGTCCACGCACCTAACCACTACACCAAACCTGCTTGCTAGAGGGGAGGGAAGAACACCTCTGCTGCTGCTGCTGCTGCTGCTACCATTTAATTCAAAACAGCAGGGAAATGTTGGAAATGTGAGATTTTTATTCATGTAAATACTGACTCACTCTGACCTGGATGGCCCAGGCTAGCCTGACTTTGTCAGATCTTGAAAGGTAAGCAGGGTTATCCCTGGCTACTATTTGGATGGGAGTCCACCAAGGAAGACCAGGGCTGCTATGCAGAGGCAGGCAATATCAAACCACTTCTGAATGTCTCTTGGCTATTTTTGGGCAGGAACGCACAGGAACAGAGTTCCGGCTGGCTCCCGAGTTGGCCACACCCAGCAGGAACTCATTAGCATAATAGGCCACACCCAACAGCAGAAACTCCTTAGGACTGGCTACATTAGGGGTGTGTGGCCTAACATGCAAAGGAGTTCCTGCTACAAGAAAAGCCCTGGGTTTTGTCAACAAACAAGGTAAACAGAATAAGAAGCAAAAGGTGGGTGTGGCTGGATGACCACACTTCTGCGAACATGGGGTGTGTGGCCTAATATGTTAATGAGCTGTGCTGTCAGGGGTGTGTCCTAATAAGTAAATAAATTTCTGCTGTTCGGTGTGGCCTATTATGCTAATGAGTTCCTGCTGGGCTTTTTCTACAAAAAAAGCCCTGGCTATGTCAGCTGCCGCTTGACAGCATTTTCCACCACAGGGAGTGTTTAGTCCACTTGAGCTCTAGAGGGCGCTGCAGTGTATACTCTCTACTGTTCAGAGCCTGCTGAATGCTTCTCCTGTTTTCCCCTGCCTCCCGTTGTGTTTCCCCTCTGCCCGCAAATACTGCAATTCCTTATATCCTGAAGGTCTCTTCTGCTGTTGGAAGTCCTCCAGTCAGTTCATGCTGGGGGTTTTTTTTGCAAATCCTATTGTTGCAGCAAACGTTATTGAAAGCAGCTCTGCATGTGTGGGATTGGATTATTTCTCTGGCTCTACTAGTGTAAAGGACAGTGGGAACACAGGTTTGCCAACTAGCCTGTAGACAAATATCCTGTCCCTTTAATAGAAACAAAGGCCCTGGTCACACGGGCCGGATATCGCGGGGGGAGGCGTGGCTAATTGCCCCGGCGCAGTTTGATCCATGATTATGCGATCAGATGCGCCGGCAGCACACCACGGGTCCATCCCTCCGCACCAGCAGGTAAACGAGGGGGGCGATCACACGACGATCCTGCAGAGTGGCAAAGAAGCAGCACACCAGCAATGGCTAGGCGCTGCTGCCATGACAAACAGGGTCATTTATTTTTTTAAGCCAAAACGGCACTTTTGCTTTCGTCTTTGTGCGCATGTGCCGTTGGGTGCTTGTGCGCATCTTGTGGAGACTTGGGGGAAAAAAACCCTGTTTGCGAAGGGACATGGGTGGGCGCCGGATGCCACCACCGGAAACGCGATCAGACACCAGCCCTTGCCCTGCGGTTTCCAGAAACTAGTACATCAGAGGTACTAGTTTTTAACTCCGCATCTTCAGCTGGAAGCCTCAGGTTCGCCTCGGGAACTCTACGCTTCCCAGATGTTGCTGTGTGATCACGCCCAGAATCTCTGCCTATCTTCTGTCTCTGTAGCGTGGCTAATGCTCCGTGTGACCGCAGCCCGTGTGTCAAGATGGGCAGCTGAGGCTTCGTGTTGCACAACATCGCCTGGAAAATAACATCCCATGAAGCCTCGATTAAAGTGGCAAGACATATTTTGCCCAGGCAGGGCTGCTGACCTCCAGGTAGGGTAGGGATGCCAACCTCCTGGTGGGACCTGGGGATCTCCCAGAATTACAGCTCATCTGTGGAAAATGGCTACTTTGGAAGGTGGACTCTCTAGGGCATTGCACCCCACTGAGGTCCCTGTCCTCCCCAGGATCCACCCCCAAATCTCCAGGAGTTTCCTAACCCAGATGGGGCAACTCTACCCCCCCCCATTTCCTGCTGGGGGCTGGAGGAGAGTTGGCAACCCTAAGGTGGGGCCTGGAGATCTCCTGGCATTACAACTGACCTCCAGAGATCAGTTCCCCTGGAGAAAAAAAATCAGCCCTGGCACGTGGCCTCTCCCTCTCCTCCCCAAACTCCACCCTTCCCAGTCTCCATCCCCAAGAATCAGAATCAGAAGTAGAAGAAGAAGAGATTGGATTTATACCCCACCCTTCACTACCCAAGGGAGTCTCAGAGCGGCTTACAAACTCCTTTCCCTTCCCCTCCCCACAACAGACACCTTGTGAGGTGGGCGGGGCTGAGAGAGCTCCTTCCAGAACTGCTCTTTTTCAAGGACAGCTCTGACAGAACTATGGCTTGCCCAAGGTCATCCAGCAGCTGCAAGTGGAGGCATGGGGAATCAAACTCAGTTCTCCCAGATTAGAGTCTGCACACTTAACCACTACACCAAACTGGCTTTGGATTGGATCCATACCCCGCCCTTCAATTGGAGTCTCAGAGCGGCTTACTATCTCCTTCCCTTCCCCTCCCCACTGTGAGGTAGGTGGGGCTGAGAGAGCTCTTTCAAGAATTGTTCTTGAGAGAACAGCTCTGAGAGAACTTGTGGCTGACCCACGATCACACCAGCAGCTGCATGTGGAGGAGTGGGGAATCAAGCCCAGTTCTCCCAGATTAGAGTCCGCGCTCCTAACCACTACACCAAAAGTGCAGAGATAGCAACCCTACAGGAGTGGCAGCATCGACCTTGGTAGATCAATGGAAAAACCAACAGATTATTTGAGAAGTTGCAGTCTCTTCCCACCTTTATAGTACCGGCCTGCTTTGCAGGTTTATTAAGATTACTGGTACAATTCCACACGAGGGGCTCTTGAAACCCCAAAAAGCACTATTGAAGTAATCTTGCTCAGATCACTGTTGTCAAATGTCAAAACGTTGCACCCCTTCTGGAGGCTCCTCCAGCTTCTCCCTGTTATTTAGCAAGGCAAGACATCATTCCATTTTAGCTCCGTGTAGGAGTCAGATTTGCAGGCTCCCCTGATCTGTCAGCGTGAAGGGCTTTGCGTGGGCACGGCCTGTCAGTCACTCTCGCATGCCGGTGAACCAGTCCTGCCAAGCCGCTAAAGCGTAGGTGACTAACAAATATTTTTACTCCACCTCCAATGTGATGGATTTAAAAAACCCAAAAAACATTGCACACTTCTCTTAAGAATTGGACCACCTGATTTGACCTGGATGGCCCAGGTTAGCTAAGCAGCATTGGCCCTGGGTTAGTACTTGGATGGGAGACTTCCAAGGAAGTCTGGGGTTGCTGCACAGAGGCAGGTCATGGCAAACCACGCCTGAACGTCTCTTGTCTTGAAAACCTTCTGGTTGGCTGCAACTTGACAGCAAGTTCCAACACCAGAAATTCTGACACCGCTTATGCTGGATAGTCTCGCTAACAGAAGGTGTGATGGGGTATTGCTAGCCCAATAGGGGTTCCCCGCGTGTAACCCCAATTAATACACATGGAGGTGATCAATCCTGGGAGGAATCATTAGCTTTATTTGCAGATAAGGAGGAAAGAACTCAAACCTCTTTCCTAAAATGTCCAAGGAAGGCTATGATCTTATATCCTTGTGTTCACATACAAAAACAGCTAATTTGTGTAGGAAGACAGTTATACATTGTTAGTACCTAAACAAAGATCGTATCTTGTTCCGGGCACGTCCACCCCATCTTTCTCCAAGTACAGGCTGTACATATATTACAATCAGCGTGTCCATAACTTTCATGTTTCCGGTACGCTTGATAGTTAGAGAGCCAGTTTGGTGTAGTGGTTAAGTGTGCAGACTCTAACCTGGGAGAACCGGGTTTGATCCCCCACTCCTCCACTTGCAGCTGCTGGATGACCTTGGGCAAGTCATAGTTCTGTCAGAGCTGTCCTTGAAAAAAGAGCAGTTTCTGTCAGAGCTCTCTCAGCCCCACCGACCTCACAGGGTGTCTGTTGTGGGGAGGGGAAGGGAAAGGAGTTTGTAAGCCACTCTGAGACTCCAAGTGAAGGGCGGGGTATAAATCTAATCTCCTTTTCCCTCTCCTCCTCCTCCTCCTCCTCTTCTGGTACACAGGTACACTCATTAATATGCACAGGTGCCGATGGGCCAGGCACAATGATAATGGCTTTTAATACATTAACCATTCAGCCGACCTGTTTACTTTGAAGCAAGAATTCTAACGTTCCTTTTTAATTCTGTTAATTCTAAGAATGTTCCTTTTTAATTCTATTAATTCCCCCCCTTCCAAAACCCTATATGCCTTACAACTTTATTATAAATTTCCAAAACTAAACTGAGACCCATCAGTATGATTAGAGCATGAGTAGTCAAGTCACTCTTCTCAAGGAGTGGCTGCCGTTGGTAAACCAACCCGTCCCGTCCAATGGTGTGATCATCTTCAGAGGGCATCCGGTTTTGTTTTTTTGCAAGGGGAGGGGCTATACTCTCCAGAGCCCTGACACGGATGGCCCAGCCTAACCCCATCTTGTCAGATCTCAGAAGCTTAGCAAGGTCGGTCATGGCTAGTACTTGGATGGGAGACAGGCTTCTCAAGTACTTACCGTGATTCGGCGGGGGACACAGACATCTTCGCAGGATCATTCCCGCAGGGACAACAGATGCGTCGCACCATGCCGTCACCAGGAAGTGATGCTGGGTGACGCTCTGGCAATGGGGCTCGAAACTCGATGGTACCATCGAGTTTTCAGCCCCATTGCCAGAGCGTCACCCAGTGTCACTTCCTGGTGACAGCATGCTGTGTTACAAGGAGGAATGGTCCGGCCGGGGAGCATGTTTCTCCCGCCAGATCGCGGTAAGTACTTGGGAACCCTAATGGGAGACCACCATGGAAGTCCAATGTTGCTATGCAGAGGCAGGCAGTGGCGAACCACTTCTGTTTTCCTCTTGCCTAGAAAAACCTTACAGTTGCCGCTTGATGGCACTTTATGCACAGATGGCTTCAAACCACCCAGAGTGTTCAGCTGAAGACTGGTACTTAAATTCTGTATGACTTCGGCAGGTCGTTCCAACAAGGTCCCTCCTAGGGATTAGAAAGGAACCAACCCTTGGAATGATAATACAATGGCAGGTTGCTTGCAGAACCTCACGCTGTTCCCCTGTGCATATCTTTTTACACAAGCAACATAGGGAGAGGAGAGGTCCTTGATGTTTATTGTCAGCTTATTGGGATGGATGCTGTGAGCTAGAGATGGTCCACAGAATAACCTCTGTTCATTTAGTGGGCATAGGCTTGCCAAGTCCCACCGGGGGGCGGGGAAACCCCTGGAGGCCTGTTCCCCGCCGCCGGTGGATTGGGCCCCGGGGGAACCCCACCCCGGCGTGCATGTCACCCGGAAGTGATGCGACCACACCGGGCACGCTGGGGGCGGGGCCACAGTCATCCGAGGGAAAACTCTATGGACCAGGAGTCCACCGCTGCGGCTAAAACAGCACTTGGCAAACCTAAGTGGTCAGGAGGACTTTGACAGCCTTAAGGTATCTCAGGCAGGTTGTGGAGCTGATGTTTAAAGAGGCTAACAGCCTAACCCCACCATCACATTGAAATAAATGCAGCTAAGAGATTTTGACTGGGGGGGGGGCATGATAAAGGTTTATAAAGTTATGCATGGGATAGGGAGAGTTGACAAAGATAATTTTTTCTCCCTTTCCCAAAATACTAGAACTCAAGAGCATCCAATGAAGCTAGGATTGAGACAGTACTGGTGGCCTTCATGGATGACCTCCGTAGGCATCTGGATCAGGGCGGGATGGCGGTGCTTCTGCTATTGGACCTGTCGGCTGCGTTCGACATGGAGTAAATTGTATAGCTCACCCACCGCCTCGCCGACGTGGGGATTCGGGGGCTTGCCTTGCAGTGGCTTCTCTCCTTTCTCCAAGGTCGGGGACAGAGGGTGGCGCTCGGCGAGAGTACATCCCAGAGGCATCCACTAGAGTGTGAAGTGCCACAGGGAGCTGTGCTCTTGCCAATGCTGTTTAACATCTATATGCGCCCCCTTGCCCAGATTGCCCGGAGGCATGGGCTGGGTTATCATCAATATGCTGATGACACCCAGCTCTATCTGTTGTTGGGTGGCCAGTCTGGCTCTAACCTGGAAAATCTGGACCGGGCGCTGCAGGACGTAGCGGACTGGCTTGGACAGAGTCGACGGCTGTAACCTGGGAAATCTGGACCGGGTGCTGCGGGACGTGGCGGACTGGCTTGGACAGAGTCGACTGAAACTAAATCCGACGAAGACGGAGGTCCTATGTCTGAATCGGAGCGGTACGGGGGTAGGGCTCCCACTCCCGGCCTTCGGTGGGGCGCCATTGGTGCCAGCTCCGAGGGTCAGGAGTTTGGGAGTGCTCCTGGATGCTTCCTTGACAATGGAGGCCCAGGTAGCAGCCACTGCCAAGGCGGCCTTTTATCATCTACGGCTGATTAGGCAGTTGGTTCCCTTCCTCAAACGCAATGATCTGGCATCAGTGATCCATGTGATGGTCACCTCGAGATTGGACTACTGTAATGCTCTCTACATGGGGCTGCCCTTGGGGCAACTTCGGAAGCTGCAGCTGGTGCAGAATGCCGCAGCCAGGTTGCTGGCGGGTGCCCCTATGCGGGAGCACATCCATCTGGTGCTGAGGGCGCTGCACTGGCTGCCAATAGCGTTCC
>NW_015169814.1:339846-386413 GCF_001447785.1 Gekko japonicus | reverse complement strand
GGGGTGTGTCGCCTAATATGCAAAGGAGTTCCTGATACAAAAAGAGCCGGCTCTTCTTATCTTCTTATGAATTATTCCACTTCCATTCAGATTGAAAATAATGCAGCAATACTGATATTTTTTTTTTTGTATTTGCATTAGGGGAAAATACCAAAGGTGCAGTTCTGCAGATGCTCTTGCAAGCTGTTAACTTATTAACGGGTGATTGGATAGTCTCGCCATTAATGAAATTAATTATGACCTTTTGGTTTTTCTAAAAATGTAACAAAACCTAATGAAGGTAATCCATGGGGTATTTTTTTTTTTGTATTTGCATTAGGGGAAAATACCAAAGGTGCAGTTCTGCAGATGCTCTTGCAAGCTGTTAACTTATTAACGGGTGATTGGATAGTCTCGCCATTAATGAAATTAATTATGACCTTTTGGTTTTTCTAAAAATGTAACAAAACCTAATGAAGGTAATCCATGGGCACAAATTGCCTTTGCTTCAATCTACTGCTGTGCTTTCAAAGTACCTCTCCGTAAGCCGTGCAATTCCCATTAGTGGCAGAGAATAAGTTTAAATCTCTTTGCTGTTCTGCCAGCCCAGGTGTAAGAATCTCAAATGTTTAAACCTGGATCAAGACAAAGTCACTTATGTTGTGAAGGCTTGGAAAACATTCACCACTAAGGGGTATATGGGAAGGTGGATTCTCACGGGGCATCGATAGATTTGCATGTTCTCAGTTGCTGCTCGAATGTCAAAGTCATGTATATGGACTTTCTCAGCAGCTTTTCTTACTATGGGGAGACATAGTCAAAGTTCCTGCTCAGGGAAAACAGCTGTGCAATTTGGAGAGAAGCTGACAGAATTTTCCTTTGACACAGTGAAATTTCTCAGAGGAGAGAAGGTACTGTTAGAGTGCCTGGACGTGGGAGGGGGGGCACTACATCACTCTAGGTGTGTATAGGTGTTATCCCCTTGAATGTGATGCCTCTCTTTGTCTTAACCTGGGAGCTGTCCTCTCACCCCTCCTCTTCCCCCTTTTGTCTTCTCACTCTCTGCACATGGCCTTTCATGGAGACACATCTCTGTAGGTCTCTCCTGTGAATATAATGACCTCATACTCCAACACGTATGTGCCAGATAAATGAATCATTTGTGATAAGGAAAGTACTCTTTAGATTAGGCTTCTCTCTCTTTCCTTTCAACTGGAATCTGGTTTACTTGAATAAATGTAAGTTTACCTTTTTTTGCAATATACCTCTTGGGAGATTTATTTACTGCACTCAGTATCAGGCTTCCATGACTGGACGGTACTCTGCTACATGAACCAGATATCCCAATAGGTACATCTATTGTTGGCATCACGAAGTAGGACATGAAAATGCAGGGAGAGATGACTTTGCCCCCTCTCACATTACTGTTCTAAAATGGATGTTACCTGTTGTTGGCCCAGTTCCAAATAAAGCGATACAAGGACGGGGTTTTTATAACAGTGAATTTCATTCAATTTATGAGCCACCTCTGAAGCGCTCTGGCCATTTCAAACAGTGCCGTTTTCTTTTCCCACCCCTTTTCACGCTTGCTCACAGATTTTTTTTGGAACATTCTAAGTTGAACACTATTGCACCAGGCCCAAATTTCACCTCAGTGCTGCAGACAGACCATTGGGGTGCCCGTGACCGTTGTTGCATGGATACAGGAAGAGAAAAGTAGCTCACTGGGCAAAGGGTGCTCAGGGCATCAGTGATTGGTGTTACGTTAGCTGCTAGCCAAAGGTGTCTGCGCCAGATGTCCTGATGTTCAGCCATCCATGCAGCCCACGATGGCTCAGATAGGATTGGCTGATAAGTGACCTGTTGCCAAGAGAATCTCAAGTGTATATCTCAGTGAGGTAAACTTCTTGTCTCTCTCGCAAAACCTGTTAGGAGGCATTAAAGATGCTTTATGGTGGTTTGGATTCCTCGGGAAAAGGGCGGGAATGGCGCGACTGGCTCCTTTTATAGCTATGGGCTTTTTGTCCTCAGTTCCTTCAGGCGAGGGTTTTTCATCCACCGCATCAGAGAGCTGATGAACCTTTCTCACTGTAGTTCCACCTACCATAGCCCTTGGCTCTCACACTCAATGGAACATCAAAAGGAGATTTTTCTGTATCCAGTGCCATCTATAAAGTGGGTTTCTCCTCCATCAGTGGTCAAAACACACAGTTCTCGCAACCTCGCCGCAGCACCCAAAAGGGGGAAGTGGGTTTCTCCTCCATCAGTGGTCAAAACACACAGTTCTCGCAACCTCGCTGCAACACCCAAAAGGGGGAAGACGGGATTCTCCGCTCGCTCACCCCCCCAACCCAGATCCCCCCGCGCCCTTCTCCGAAATTGCAGCAGCTGCAACAAAAAAGCCACTTCTTGTCTTTGTGGGCTGAAGGCTGGGGAGTGTTTTGTGTTGATATCAGTGAGGCTAGTGTTCTTTGAACCATGGTCAGTATGTCTGCTGTGGTTCGACTTATGCTGGGGGTGCTGCTGGCTAATGGTCAGCAGCACAGCTCATTTTTATTATGTGCTTCTGCACATACTCCGTCAGTCTGTGCAGAAATCTAGGGTGCATTTGGCAAGTGGTGTGTCCTCCAAGTACTCGGAGTCCCTTTAAACCTCTGCTTTCTGCTCCACCCATGAACCTCTATGAACTGCCACGAACTGCTTTAAAGGTTCGTGGACATTCGTGATGGTAGACCCCTCACAAACTTCAGTTCATGAACCATGAACAGAGCCAGATTCTTGATGAATTTTGCTTCATCATTCGGTTTGTGCCCATCCCTAAAAAACCTTTCTCTGTTTAACTTCCTGAACTTTGTAACAATATATTCTTCAGCACCAGCCAGTATACTTCTCTGTCACATTCTCAACTGACATTTTCAACTGTTATTCCTTCAGCTGTCAACTTCTTAACTGTCTCTTCTCCTTCCTGAAAATACTTAAAAGGGTCTCTCTGCATAACTGCAGGGCATAACCAATTTATCCAATCATATACCATTTCCTTGGTTTTATTTTATTTACTTGGAAAATCTCTTCTCCAGACATGCTTGAAGGGGCTCCCAGCAATAGAAGAAAAACAGCCGGACCCTAAAACATTTTTTAAAAATAATAATAATAACGCCAATAAAAACAGTCAATAAAAGCAGTCCAGAGGAGAACAACACAAAGTAGAGCAGAGTTGAAAATGACATAGTCTTCAACCTAGGACCAGACCATTAAAAAATGTGAAGAAGTGTGATCACCTTAGTGAAAAGCCTGGGTAAAGAAAAAGGTTTTGGTCTGGCACCTACAGGAAAATAAGGTATGTACCAGATGAGTTTCAAGGGGGAGGGCATTCCAAAGACAAGGTGATAGCACACACAAAAAAGCCCTGTCTTTGGTTGCCGTCCATCTTACCTCTCCAGACGGAGGCACAGAAAGCAGGACTAGATCTCAGCATCTAGTGTGCCATCCCTTGAGACTTGTGGGCTAAACGAGCAGTATCATTAAAGTAAAGAGGATCTCAACAGGTGGGCTGGACATTATGGGAAGAGCTTCAGGAGGCTCTTCTATGACTATAAACAAAACTTAACATTCACTCTCTACATATTAAGATGCTCCCACATGTCTAAAGCATGTACAAAACTGTGGGATGTCAACTGTGTTGAACTCATTTTGTTGCTCAAGTGTAATTTGCTTAAATCAAGGAATTGTTACAGTCATATAGGAACTCCTTTGCATATTAGGCCACACACCCCTAATGTAGACAATCCTCCGACAGCTTACAGAGCTCTTCTCGCAGGGGCTACTGTAAGCTCTTGGAGGTTTGGCTACATCAGGGGTGTATGGCCTAATATGCAAAGGAGTTCCTGCTGCAAAAAGAGCCCTGCTTGGTGAAGCCGATGTTGTTAATACTTTGTATTCTTCTTTGAACCATGGCAAAATTACAGTCGGTGGTACAAAAGCTGTTCCTTTATGCTACTTGACCCCAATTGCCAAAGGCAAGATCTATAGAACATCTGTACCTTTCGACACTATAGCTTAGTACTATAGCTCCTCAGAGGAAAAGCTTCTCAGAAACTTTGGGGTCCCTCAAAAACAGCCCCTCACACATCTGAAGGAGTTGCAGTTACATAAGAGTAGTGAGAACAGGGTTGCCCGGCTGAGCCTTGAAACCAGCAGGAGGGTTTTGGGTGAGGACATAGGGGTATGCGATGTCAGCTGCATCACTACATCACTTCCAGGAAAACACAGAAGTGATGTGGGGTAGCTCTAGGAATCACCGGAAAGTCTGCCAAAAGCCCTATGGTAAAACCCATAGAGGTTCCAGCGATTCCTAGACCTACCCTATGTTCTTCCAAGGCCCCGGTCACACGACAGGTTTTGGGCCGGGAGAGGGACGGATCGGGGGCGCAGCAAACGGGCGCGATCCCACAGCGACATCTGGGAAGCGTGGCGTGCCTGTTCCCGATCCGGCCCTTCCACCAAAAACCCCGCATCAAAAATAAACCACCTACCTAGGTGGTTCTTTGGGAAAGGGCGCATCAAGGCCGGCCGTGGGATCGCCGGCGTGTCCTTCCGCCGGTGCATCCCCGGCTCCTGGCCAAACTGCAAATGCTCAGACATGTGCAGTTCGGCAGCCTCCCCCTCCCGACTGTCGCTTCCTCCCAGGCATCTGATCGTGCCAGGGAGCAACGGCACCTCTCTATTTTGGTGCGGCTTTTAAAAGCCGCACTTTGCCTGGTTTTTTTCCTGCCGTGTGGCAGGGACCCAAGTTTCCTCCAGATGTGATGCAGCAATGCAGCTGAAATAACAATATTTTTCCCTCCCACTGCCACTCTGGCAGGAAGTCTTCCCCTCCAGCAGGAAGCCTGGCTGCCCTAGTTCAGAAATCCTTGCTGTGTTCAGGGTTTGCCTTCCCTTTAATCAAGTCCTTCAGTCAACTGGCTAAAGGTATTTGTTTTGCCTTTTATTCCTTTCTGGTGGTAACAAGACTATGGCACATTCAGTTCAGTGCTTTCTTTGGATAAAAACACAGAAAAGCACACATTTCTTTCTTATTCTTTTTACTCATCTGTTATTGTTATATGAATAGTAATTATGTGATATCATTCTTGACAGGACGATGATTAGCTCTAAGCCCCCAGGGATAGATGACATCAGTCTGCTCAACTTGGCATTTAGCCTCACACATAAAAAGGGATCTGAAAGCTTGCTGGGAGTTTTCAGTTGCATGCGATGCACCAATTTGGAAACCTTGGCAGTCCCAGGATCTTCATTTTGATTTAATTTTTGCAGAGCCTCTCCAAGCTCTCCTCCCTTTCTGGCACCTGCCCAATATTGGACAACCCCCTTTCAGAAGGTAGGTGGTTCCATAGAGCCACAAGCCAGCTATGGCCTTATCACAAGCTCTATTCAAGCACACCCCTTGATTAGAAGAGTCTACTTTATTGCCATTTGGATTGGTTTTAACTTTTTGTTTTATTGTTTTGTCTGTGATTTTGATTATATATTAGTTGCAGGGGTCATTTTGTAGAAAAAGAGGTGCAGGAGCTCATTAGCATAACTCATTAGCATAACTTATTTGCATATGCCACAACCCCTGAAATCACCTGAAGTGTGTCAGAAGGCAACACCCACCGCTCAGGCTCCACTGGACTCTTTTGGATTGCTAGCTATGGGGAGGGGATGCACAGATCTTCCCTCACAGAGGAGGGAGAGCTTGTACCTGAATAAACCATGGTTTTAAAGGTGCCACTGGACTCCTTTTGATTGTTATCTGGCTGGGGGGCTCTGCAACTTACCTGGCTGCTCCTTGCTCCTTGTGGCCCAGGGCTGCTGGGAGCAGGGGGCGGGGCTTGTTGCATGTGCCCATCCCCTGGGCTCTTTACTGCCGGAGCTCCGCTCCTGTGCGCTCCTGTAGGAAATAACCCCTGATTATTTGTATTTCTAATCTCCATAATGTTTTAAATCATCCAGAGCCTGGTCACAAGATGGGCAATTGATATGTTTAATAAAATGAATGAATGAATGATCTGGAGACAGAAAATATATTCCTTACTGGCCCATAACTTTTAGCCAAAGGCTGGCTGAATGGGGTAGGAAGGGCCTGGGAAATTTTTCAGAGTTGCTCCAAAAATTGGAAAAAGACTAATATTGTACATGATCTGAACTCCCGGTGTTCCACTGAAAACAGCCAAGAAATATTCTTTTTCTTGGGTGGAGGGTGACCTCTCTGAGGTGATATTCTTTGTATCGGAAAACAGACTGAAGACCAGTTCAGTTTGATACCTGAAGTAATTGTGATAACTGCATTCAGACTTAATGGAGTCACTTAGCCAATCAGAATTCCTACAACTGTGTTTCTAGCTCCTAGTGACTAACTGGGGCATTTTTTGGATGGTGCTTTGAAGTGGTCTGGAAGTTAGGAGACCTTAAACACTGGCAGCTTCGTGAGTGCCTACCCTTCAGAAGATGGCAATATCAGTTCTATCCTTTCACAATAACTAAGATTGGCAGTGGGCAGGGAAATGGGAAGGCCACGACATACTCTACACTGCTAAATCACTTTTGGAGAAAACCCAGAAGTGAAATAGGGTGGCTCTAGGAATTTCTAGAAACTCTATGGCTTGTTTTTTAAATAGGGTTATGGGGAGCTTTGTATAGAAATATTGATTTCTAAAAGTCTCCTGCCTTCTCCTGTGATGTCTTTCTGATAACAGGCTGTGCCTTATTTCCTGTTGCAAGCCAAATGGTGGGCCAGATGGCCTGAACAACTTTATAACCCACATTCTTCACACTTCCATGCTAGAAGCTAGACCTCATGGCTCCACACTCTGGCCCACTTGCGACCAGTCATGTACACAATGAAATAGCTGGAGTTTGGGTCACATGACTGCAGGCAGGGTCTCCAAACTCCTAGCCAATCTATACACACATCTTATGTGCATCTATGGCAACCAACAATTGGCCACACACCCCTGCTACTCGTGATTGGCTACTCATGATTAGATTGGGGTATAATTGTTTGATTTCTATGGGAGTGAGCTCTCTTGCTCTCTCCCCTGTCATTGTCTGTTTTATTGCACCTGAAATGCTGTCTCTTGGAAAACAAAGAGTTGCTTTGTGAACTGGAGCACATGGTTGTGCAAAGATGGGATTTCTCCTCAAAATCCCTTGGTACTTGGACTATGTTGGACTGATGAATACTCCTGACTTGGTAACTATGAATCATTAATGTTTAGTTAAGGCAAACAGCCCTAGCCTTTGTTATTTTTGTAATCTCTGGTAGTCTATGCTAAGCTTTGTACTGAATAAAGATCCTTCTTATTTCTAATTGTCTCTGGTGTTGTAACTGAATCCCAAGTCTAGGTCTTGTGCCTAACCCTGACCACATATGCTACCTTGGTAAGAGTAAAAGTGTGCATCTCTGGATTGAGTTGCTAATGTGTTCTGTACCAGATGCCAACTAAGGGTTTGGAATATCTTCCCTTAGGAGAAGCAGGGACTAGTGAAAAGAGGTTCTGGTGGCAAATTGTCTGAAAACCAGAGAGGGTATAGACACTCTCGAGGTTTGTTGTTTTATGTACTGAAAAGTACAGGATTCCCTCTCATCCCTGGACTGGCCGGAGTGGTCTAATCCTGTACAAGCTTATACAAGACTGTACACCAGGCAAACCTCCACAGGAAGGGTGTTGAGTCTAAATCATTAAAACAAAAACAACAACACTCCCTCTAAACGTAGCTTTAAAACAACAATATAAACACAAGCAAGACAGTTGTAAAAAAAAAGATAACCTAAAACCAGCTCAAAGCTAAAATAGCTTTTATTTAAAGTGGAGTAAAACCATTTTAGAACCATAGATAGTCTTAATAAATAGGCAGGTCATATAAAATAAAATCTAACAGCAGCTTTAAGGCAAAAAAGGCCTTGGGAGAACATCCTTACCTGATGTTTAAAAGTCCTTTTGTAGCACTCCACACCTCCTTGAAGTAAACAGCTGGTCCAAAGATAGGGTTCCCTGACAACTGGCTGGAGGATGGGGGCACGGTAAGGGGGGGCCAGCGTCACCAGTGCAATGATGTCACTTCTGGGAGATACCTGGAAATGATGGTGGTTACTCCAGGAATCCCTGGAAACTCTGTGGTAAAACCATAGAGAGTCTGGCAATTCCTAGAGCTATCGCTTCCGGGCATTCCCTGGAAATGACATCTTCCCACAGGTGATGCTGGTGCGGATTTTTAAATTTTCCATTTATTTTAATTTCTAATATTTCCCATGCTGCTGCTCCAAGCAGCATTGGTGATCAATATCTTGGGGGAAGGGACTATCCCTCCCAGACCAGGGGCTTGTCAGCCCTATCCATAGAAGATCTCAACCGATGGGCCCAAAATGAACTTTAGGGTCTCATTGAGGGCTTCAGAGTTAAAAGGCAATGCTTTGAAGTGTGCCTGGAAGTGAAAAAGCAGCCACTGCAGCAGTACCAATACTAATATGTCATGTGGACATCCAGGATAGACCACATTTTTGATCTATAACATCCATGTCTTATCTGGACTGAATTTCAGCTTCTTGGCCCTCATCCAGCCCATCATTACCTCCGGGCAGTGTTTCAGGATGTTCACTGACTCATCGGAATTGGCCGGCAAGGAGCAGTAGAGTTGGTGTCATCCACATATTTATGGCACTTCATGCCAAATGTCCAGATGACCTCACTTATATATGTTTTAAAGCATTGGAGCTAAGTCTGAAATTTACAAAAAAAAAACCCCATAGTGCAAATGTCACAAGCCTGAGCATTATCTCCCAGCACTAACTTCTGTTACCATTCAGTCAGATGGGAGTAGAACCATCGGACTGCAGTGCCCAAAAGCGTTTTCCAATCAACGGGTTCAGAAGCATACCACAGTCAAGGGTGGCGAGAACACCAGGGCTGCTTTCTGGCATCTTTTCTCTGGAGAAGTTCATCTATGAGGGCAGCCAAGTCATTTCCAGTTTGGGCTGGAGTCAAAGAGGTCTGTTAAATCCATTGGATCCAAGAAAGCTTGCAGGTGTCTGAGTGTCTACACTTGCTCATGTATCTTGCCCCAAAGGAGATATTTGCCACTAGACAGTAGTTACCAAGGCCTGACCTGGATGGCCCAGGCTAGCCCGATCTTGTCAGATCTTGGAAACTAAGCAGGGTTGGCCCTGTCTAGTATTTGGATGGGAGACCACCAAGGAAGCCCAGGGTCATCACGCAGAGGCAGGCAATGGCAAACCACCTCTGAATATCTCTTGCCTTGAAAACCTGATGGGGTTGAGATGGCCCACAAAAAAGTACTTACCAAGTTGTTTTGGTTTCAGGACCTCTTTTTCAGCAGGGGGTTCACAAATGGATCATTCATGAATCCCCTCTTTAGAGACATTTCTACTGTCTTCTAGACACAACCAGGTAATCTCTTCCAGCTACCTTTTAATTTCAAGATGGGCAAGAATAGAGCATTGGCTTCTATTAGGGGTCATTTCGTAGAAAAAGAGCTAGGGAAACTCATTAGCATAACTCATTAGCATATGCCACACCCCCTGACATCACCAGAAGTGTGTCATAAGGCCACATCCACCACTCAGTTAGTCTTAGTCTTAAATGTTAGTCTTAAAGGTGGTATTTGTTAGTCTTAAAGGTGCTATTTGAACTCTTGGACTATTTTGCAGCAACAGACTAACACAGCTAATTCCTCTGAATCTAAACCCACCACTCAGGCTCCACCCCCAAAATCTCCAAGGTATTGCCAACTCAGAGCTGGTGAGCCTATCTGATGGCACATGTGGGGGAAAACAAGCAAACCACCCATGTCAGGTAAAAAGGATAGAAGTTCAACACAATTTTATCTATTTTCAGTAACTGGTTTGTTGAGAGAAAAGCAACAACAAGCACATCAGTGAAGACCTAGTACCAGAGTGCCAAAAAGGAAAGCTGTTTGGTAATAGATGAAGTACAAAATATGTAGCTATTCACATTCCAGTTACCAGGAGTGTTCCCTCTAAGCTGAGTTAGTGTGAGCTAGCTCACAGCTTTTAAGCCTCTGGCTCACATATTTTTCTCTTCACTCAGGAAGGAGGGCTCCAGAGGCAAACTAACTGATGCAGTAGCCAAATCACTCGCTCACAGCTTTAATGCCAGTGGCTCACAAAGTAGAAATTTTGCTCACAAGACTCCACAGCTTAGAGGGAACATTGGTAGGCAATTCCAGGGAGAAAAAACAGCTATAAACCAAAACAGCTATAAACCAAGCATGGGGCAGATGACCACATTGCTACGGAAAATACACAGAAAATCCACATACCAGAGTTTCAAGTCCATAAATCACAACGATACCAGAGGAGTCAGAGATGAACGCAGAGTCAACGAAGCCGAGAGTCAAAAGCCGAGGATCAAGCCGATAATTCCACAAGGTCTGGAGCAGAGATGCAAGGATTCAGGTCCTGACAAACGACGTTTGCCAGCACAAATGACTGATGGCAACAGACTTGCAGATATACAGTGCTAGCTAATCAACTCATTAGCTAGCCGGGAGCGAGGTCAGGATCCTGTCAATATTCAGGGCTAAGAGATCTTCTGGCACGCATGCGTGCATTCTGTCTTCGCTCTCTCAGCTGCTGTCTCCGTACATTCCGGAGCCTGGTTACAGGTGGTGGTGAGTCTGATGACGAATTACTGATATGCAGCAGAGACTGATCCCTTGCAGGTGTTCCCTGAGAGGCTCTATCCTCCTCACCACTTAGATAGCTTTCAGCTACAGGATCCAGTCTTTGCCTTTCTGCTGCAGTACTGTCCTCAGGAGCCTGTAAGTCCACAGGCTCCTGGCTGGCAGGTGCCTCCTCAGGGGCATCAGCAAGGGCAGGCATGACATCAGCAGGGGCAGGCATGACACTGCTCCTCCACACTCTCAGTCCACAGTAATTGAGATCCATTCAAATCCTTGTAACTCGATACGGCTCTGCTAGCATTCTGAGATTGACCTGCTAAACTTGATTGAGTCGTAGTAGATGTGATTAACTGAAATACAGTTAACGACTCCAAAATGTGACACAATGATATTAAAGTATCCTAATGAAAATTTTTAACTGAATGAGCTAAACCCAAATAAAATTATCATGCACATCTGTATTGATTTTCATGTACAACACACTCCTTCAGCAACACAGGGAAGTAAGCCAGCAATACGCCATGATGATCATAAAGGCTTTTTCTCATTCTCATTTTCCTCGCTTGTAAGTTTCTTTTTCATTGGGGTTTTTTCCCCAAGTGCCACTCATGTTTCCCTCCTTCTAGTGGTCGATTTGATATCTTACAGGTTTATGTCCAGCATAAAAGGTAAAGGTAAATGTTCCCTTGCTCGAAAGCCAGTCGAATCCGACTCTAGGGTTGCGGTGCTCATCTCCGTTTCAAAGCCGAAGAGCCAGCGCTGTCCGAAGATGTTTCCATGGTCATGTGGCCGGCATGATTAAACACCAAGGTGCACCAAACGCTGTTACCTTCCCACCGAAGTGGTACCTATTTATCTACTTGCAATTTCTTGCTTTCGAACTGCTAGGTTGGCAGGAGCTGGAACTAGAGATGGGAGCTCGCTCCGTCATGCGGCACTCAGATCTCGAACTGCTGAAATACTGACCTTCCATAGCCTGCAGTTCAGCGTCTTAACCACTTGAGCCACCGCAGCTCCACATGTCCAGGATAACTCACTGCAAATTTAAACTGTACGTTTTTATGCTGGACATAATCCAGTGTGACATCGAATTGACCACTAGATGAAGCAAAACACATGTGGCACAGACAACCCCCCAAAGAAACAGGAACTTATAAGCAAAGAAAATGAGAATGTGGAAAAGCAGGAGGTTAAAATAATTTGTGATTCTTCATCTCATTTCTGCAAAAGCCAATTGCTGGCACACCTCTGTTCTTAATGCTCAGTTTTACAGTAATAACACAACTCACAAATACTTTTTCTTTGGGCAATGTGTGCAGAACATGAAAAATCCTTTAAAACTCAAGGTTCTTGATACATGCCAGGTATCCACGAGAATAAGTGAATAATCCACGAAGTTTTAAGAATTTTAACTTGACACCTGTTTTGTAGGCATTCTGCGTTCAACAAAGACATTCTGCAGGGAACAGGAACTGCTGCTTCTGTGCAAAAAGGCGGAAGAAAGAGGTACTGCTTGGAGGAAAGAGCAAAGAACTGGCAGGCGGGGGTGTGTGTTTCAAATCTCCCCCCAATAAACACGTGACAGAACAAGCACATATTTAAGAACTTCTGGGTGGTGAAAAGCAGTTGGAGGGAGATTGCAGGGGGTGGATAAGGGAGGGGAAGGGTTAAGTCAGCCACCAGTTCTCTCTCGCTTCACAGCTGAGAAGGAGGTACCCAGGCCCACATCTGCAGTTTGATCTTTGGGGTGACCACATGACCTACTCTCCTTTATCTGTTTGCTGTAAAAGTTACAGATTCCAGAAAGTAAACTGTTCAGCTGTATGCCCTCCGACTGGCTGATCATAATTCTCTGCAACAAGTTGATACTGAGTTCAAATGTGGTAAATTAGACGATTAAAGTGATTTTCAAAATTTGCCGTGTGTTTTAAAACAACAACAACAAAGAAAGGAGCTGAGAAAAGGCTTGGTGGCAAAAAACAACAACAACAACACAAAGGTAGGGTTTCCAAGTCACTTACTGTTAATAGCAGGGGAGAGTTGGACCCTGCCCGGGACATTCGCGCACCACGATGATGTCACCCGGAAATGACGCAATCACATTGGGCATGTTGCTGGGTGACGCTCTAGCAATCAGCCTGGAATCTCTATGGTGCCATAGAACATAAATCTACAAATGAAAAGGTAAAACTCCCCCCCATTTTTTTAAAGAAAAGTAATAATGCTTATAGAAATGTATTAAATATACTGAATATATACATACAATATTTCAAGAAAATGTAATGTACATCATAAAGTCTCACAAACCACAGAATGATAATTCTATCCTAAAGAGTTCACAAGCACCAGCCCTCCAAGGAGCAGTAACTGTCCATAGGAAAAAAAATATACTATCCAGGATACCCTGACGGTATCGTACATGATGTTCAGACCATTTCGAAGAGAATCCTTCATCAAAGGGTATAATAAGTCAAGGCAGGCACAATGGCCATGCACAAATCAAAGTTCTATTTTGTATTAAGTGGAATCCAAAGCCTCTTAACAAGTTCACAACCCAATGGTATCAAATCTAGCAGGGTTATACTGGACAGTATATTTTTTCTATGGACGGTTATTCTGTGCTTTGTGAGACTTTACACTGTACATTACATTTTCCTGCAATATTGCAGTATATTTAATATATTTCTATGAGCATTATTATTTGTCTTTAAAAATGGGGGAGGGGAGAAAAATGGGGGCACCGATGAATTTTTAAAAAATGGGTTGCCTTTACTATGCATTTGGAAACTGCAGTTCAATTAAAAGGCTGCAATGGGATTTCTGACAGATATAGAGGAATTTCAGACAGGCTATATATTCTGGTTCAGGAACGGTTCCCAAACAGTTTCTGGTCTGACATTTCAGACAGCACCATTTTAGAACCGGTTCCCTACTGGAATATATTTGTACTTTCACACACAAATGCTTCTGTCTCATTCAGGAAACGGGGCTGAACCGTTTTACCTGTAAACCACTTCCAAGTAGTCTTCAGTTTCTTCTCCCGGATCCGAAACACTTTTTCCCGCCATTTTTTGCCCGTGCGGGCAATCTCCAGCTTTTTAAAAAAACATTCGCTTTAGAGCGCTATAGCACTATAACAGCAAAACAGCATTATAGCAACCCCACTGGAATGCCTGGAGTGTTGTGTTATAGCGCTATAGCGCTCCAAAGCGAACGTTAAAAAAAAAAAGCAGAGATTGCCCGTGCGGTGAAAAACAGCAGGAGAAAGCAGTGCAGTCTGAAATGGCAAACCGCTTCAGATCCAGCTGTTTACCGGTAGGGGAAAGCCATGTGTGAAATGGCAGCCCTATACCGGTTTACTCCACGACGGATCAAAAATGGCTTCAAACTGGCTTAAAAAGGGTAATGTGAAATTCCTCCATGTCTCCTCACAGCAACAGCGCTGGAGAGAAGAGTCCAAACAGTCCTGCCTCAAAGACAACGAGTGTTGCCTGGGAGAAGCCAAACCCCACTCCCAGCTCTTGGTCTCTGTATATAGCCTGTTACTCCTACCAGGCAAAATGCTCTTGTTAGCTTCAAAGAAGACAACAGTGTGAAAAGAGAAGTTCAGGTTCCTCTGGAACCCAGAGAAACCCTCCTATCACCAGAGCTATTCTTTGTCCTGACCTGGTTGACCCGGGCTTGCCTGATCTCATCAGTTCTCAGAAGCTAAGCAGGTTAGTACCAGGATGGGAGACCACTAAGGAAGTTGAGGGTTGTTTTGCAGAAGCAAATGATGTGAAACCACCGCTATCTGTCTCTTGTCTTGAAAACCCCACGGGGTAACCATAAGTCAGCTGTGACTTGACATCACTTTTCACTACCGCTACTACATTATTTACCTCTGAAGATGGGAGAAGGAATCCCTGCCTTCAGGAAGAAATGCTTTGAGCTGTCTGTCCCCAATAGCATGATTTCTCCAGAAGCAGGATGACCAGAAGCAGGAAGAAGGAGGAGGAGGAGGAGGAGATTGGATTTATACCCCGCCCTTCACTTGGAGTCTCAGAGCGGCTTACAAACTCCTTTCCCTTCCCCTCCCCACAACAGACACCCTGTGAGGTGGGTGGGGCTGAGAGAACTCTAACACAAACTGCTCTTTTTCAAGGACAGCTGTGCCAGAGCTTGTGACTGACCCAAGGTCACATCAGCAGGTGCGAGTGGAGGAGTGGGGACTCAAACCCGGTTCTCCCAGATTAGAGCCTGCACACTTAACCACTACACCAAGCAGGCGAAATCAGTGGTGAACAAAACGCTCCATGATTCCACCGCTACTGCTGTTATGTTGTCATGCAATATGGAATGCATGGTGGAATGGTCACAGTTTCATAAGGACTTTACTGCCTGGTTGTTCCAGCAGGGTTTTACCCTGAGGCTTGCTGTGCTGCCTTTGTCCATATGTTGTTTTCAGTTTTTTAATATCCCTTGCTACAAGTGAAATTTTGTTGGAGTTCACGATATCTAAAGCTTGGATATAACACTCTTTTTTTATTAGTGCTGTCAGGTTTTCAGCTCTGAGGATTTTCTCTTGCCGTAAGTTGGCTTCTAAATGTCATGGGGAGTGACTCTGACCAATAAATCACACCCACACCCACGCAAGGAGAATGCTGGTGCGGGGCAGCTTGGGTTGCCAGGCCGGCTACGGTGGGAGAGCTTCCACCAGCAACCTGCTTGGAGAAATGGCAGGAGAAAATTTTTAAAAGCACCATTGGGCTGACAGTGTGATGTTTTTTCATAGCGTTTCTGGTGGTTCCTAGAGAGAAGAAGAGGAGGAGGAGGTTGGATTTATACCCCGCCCTTCACTTGGAGTCTCAGAGCGGCTTACAAATTCCTTTCCCTTTCCCTTCCCCTCCCCTCCCCACCACAGACACCCTGTGAGGTAGGTGGGGCTGAGAGAGCTCTGACAGAAACTGCTCTTTTTCAAGAACAGCTCTTATCAGGACTACGGCTTGCCCAAGGTCATCCAGCAACTGTGAGTGGAGGAGTGGGGAATCAAACCCGGTTCTCCCAGATTAGAGTCCGCACACTTAACCACCACACCAAACTGATGGACTGATGTCACTTCTAAGTTTTCCCCAGAAGTGACATCATACCATTGCTATTGGTGCACCACCATGTCCCTACCACCTTTGAGCTCCCTCTGGTTGCCAGGTTATGCCTAGCTGTAGTGATTAGGGTTGGCAGGCCCTACTAGGGGTAGAGCCAGGGTGGGGGCCCTCCCCCAGTATTGATCAGCTGGCCAGTGGGTGACTTACCAGCAGAGAAACTAGTCCTTGGCGTGTGTCACTAGCAATGTGGCAATGTCACTTCCTGTGTGCACCGGAAGTGATGTCGTCGCATTGCTAGGAGCACACTGCTACTTGGACACTAGTAAAAATGACTTCTACCACAGAGTTTTTGCCCAACTACCAGAGCAGCCCTGTTTCACTGGCAATCTGATGACATTACCACTGTGGAAGTGACATCACCGTGTCATCAGCGACACAGTCCTGGGCCTAGTTTTCCTGCTGGCAAATCCCCCCACCTGCCACTGGTTGCCAGGGGGTACCTTGAAACCCTAGCGCTGTACTTGCTATGTGATGGAATAACAAGTGCATATCATTGATCGGTTCCAAATTTTCCATTAAAATAAAAAGGCCTTGCCCCTATGTGTGGCATAAGGCACAGCAATGGGAAGTCTGCCCCACAGCTTGCTATCTGGGGTATAACATTCCAAAGGAAATCATTAACTTCGGCTCTCAGAAGCTAAGCAGGGCCAACCCTGGCAAGTATTTGGATGGGAAACCTCCAGAGAATACCCGGGCTGGGAGGCCAGAGGCAGGCTATTAAGCCACTTCTCTGAATGTCCTCCGTGCCCCAGTAGGAGTCGCCAGAGGTCGCCATGACTTCCAGGCAAGGGCACACACACACACGAATGCATATATTCCATTAATTATATATATATAATTAATGGAAACTAGTTAACTTGACAACTTTTAACAATGTCTCAATAATGGAAAAGAGATGCAGCAGGATTTTGCAAACTTATTGATTTGTTCCCTCTCCAGAGCTGCATTGAATTCACAGAGGCCGGCTTTTGTCTTGCAGTGTTGATGAAATGTAAACCAAAGTGCCAAACTGGCCGAACGCCTTGGCCATGTATTGTAGAAATGATCATCTTTTTTGGAATAGAGAAAGGCCTTGCCTCTCACAAGCAGTAATTGCTGCCTGGCCGGAGACGTACGGGAAAGGCCAGGCCAGGATTGTGGATTAAAGGCTGGTTGCCAGAAGGGTATTTTCAATTAGCATCGGGAGTCTGGCATTTGACCTTCTCAACAGGTCATGCCGGCCATTGTATTCTTGTGTGTTTATGTGCCGTTTGGGCATGCTTTTTAATTGGTGCCATTTAATGCCCTGCCTGTGAGTCAATTGAGTCTGCACTTCCCACAAGGCTATTACTTAAATGGATAAAGCTTTATCCCCTTTTTAGCTTGGGTATAAGGCCAGGTAGATCATGCTTGTGCGAAGCGACTCAAAAAGGGGAGGAAAAAAGTGTTTTCTCTTTTGTTTCCTGAGCACAGAGCCAATTGGCACTGGGCCTGCATGCAGGCTCCTCAAAAGGAGGAAAGTGTTTACCCCTTTGAATAGCCTGCATGCAAGCCAATTTGAATCTGGCCTGCCCACTGACTATTGAAAGAGAGGAAATCGTTGACATGGTGGTTTGGCCATACATACGGTTGCCAGGTTCTCCCCTGGCCATTGGGTTGCCAGCTCCAGGTTAGGAAACTCCTGGAGATTTGAGGTGGAACCTTGGGAGGACAGGGACCTCAGTGGGGTACAACGCCATAGAGTCCACCCTCCAAAGCATCCATTTTCTTCTGGGGAACTGATCTCTGTAGTCTGGAGATGAGTTGTACTTCTGGGGGATCCGCAGGTCCCACCTGGAGGCTGGCATCACTTGCCATCCCCTTGACCGAGTCCTTCCCAAATAATTGTATTTTGAACATTTATCTTCTGCCTTATTGGCCAAAGAAATCCCCAAGGCAGGAGAGGGTTCCTAAGGCCCAATTTCGGCTTTCAGGAGTTTCGTGAGTCAAAACTCAGTTTGTCCAATTCGAAAAATCCATTGTAATTCCAACAGAACTCGAGGCCCCACCTTGAGGTTGGTAACCTTTAGCATGTGTGTATTGTAGGGCTGGCTAAGGTATGTGAGGGGGCCTCTTCATAAACCATTAAAAAAAATAGGTTTAGTATAAAACCTTTTGTTTTGCATTTTCAGTGAGCAGCGCTAAATATGTTCATGGGGGGGAGGGATGGGTTTTTTTGTTCTCCTTTTCCTCTTCCCCCTCCCACCCAGAATAGTACATTTTACTCTGTTTATTGGTTTTTAGCAATTGAATAGGTGTCATCTCTGCCAGGTATTTCATTTCTAAATGTTGTGATTTTATGATAGTTTATATTTATGATGTTTGTAAAAATCTTGTTGTCAAGCCAGCTTGGAAGACTACGGCTGACGGGAGGCAGACAAATGCTTTAGATGAAATAAATATCCAGTTTTTGAATGTCAGTGCTTCTCTTTTGGGAGGGTAAACATTTTCCCTTAGATGGTAAGATCATTCACCTTCCTTTGATTGAGGTCAAAGCCATAGCCCCCCCAATGGAGTGAGAGCATACGGGTAACTAGCCCAGCACAAATGTATTACATTGGGAAACTACTGAAGATTTGGAAGTGGATCCTACAAAGGGTGGGGTTTGGAAAGGGGAGCTGTTACCCCTATCAGTTTCTGGGGGGAAATTAGCTAAATGGCAGGCCTCAGCAATAGCAGGCAATAGCAGGGATTGTCCTACCTGTGTCTGTGGGGATCTTTCCCTTTAAGAGAACTCTCAATCACCAGATGAAGGGTGAAATAGAGAAGGTTTTATTTAAGGATATTTAAGCAGCACACATAGAGTTCCAGATCCTGCCAACCTAGCCGTTCGAAAGCAAGAAATTGCAAGTAGATAAATAGGTACCACTTCGGTGGGAAGGTAACAGCGTTCCATGCACCTTGGTGTTTAGTCATGCTGGCCACATGACCACAGAAATGTCTTCGGACAGCACTGGCTCTTCGGCTTTGAAATGGAGATGAGCACCGCAACTCTAGAGTCGGACTCGACTGGCTTTCGAGCAAGGGAACCTTTACCTTTACCTAAGCAGCACACATAGAACATACACACATATAGGGTTGCCACATCTGGGTTGGAAAATACCTGGAGAGTTTGGGGGTGGACCCAGGAGAGGGCGGGGTTTGGGGAGGGGAGGGGCCGCAGCATGGAACAATGCCACGGAGTTGACCCGTACAAGAGCCATTTTCTCCAGGGGAGCTGATCTCTGTCAGTTGTAAAAGTGAAAGACCCCCAGGCCCCACCTGGAGGCTGGCAACCCTAGTCACACATACAAGATCTATGGAAATAAAGAGAGGAGCGGGATACTAGCTACCTTTCCTAGAGACCTCCGTGAAGAAGGAGAGACAGCAAAATGACCAGCCCTTTGCTGAGAGGAAGGACTCAGTGTCCTGGGGGTGCGTGTTAATAGGTGCTCGAGATGACACAATGTAATACAGTTGCGCTGGGCTAGTTGTACCCAAAAACGTGTCCAGAGGGCTTGCTAGTGTGCAGGGTCCCTCCGGACAAAGAACTGATGGGATTAATCCGGGCTAAAACAATGTCGTTTGCAGGACTATTTTTGGGCAGGAACGCACAGGAACGGAGTTCCGGCTGGCTCCCGAGTTGGCCACTGGGGGGGTGGCCTAATGTGCTAATGAGCTGCTCTGTCAGGGTTGTGGTCTAATATGCTAATGAGTTCCTGCTGTTGGGTGTGGCCTATTATGCTAATGAGTTCCTGCTGGGCTTTTTCTACAAAAAGAGCCCTGGCTTTGGTAACTCTGTATAGAGTTCCCAGGAATGGACAAACAAGACCGGAGGTCCTCTTCCAGATACAAAGTAGAATTTGGATGGGGTTCCTGATTACTTCCCTAGTGGTCAGAGGACTGATGGATTGCTAATTTAAACTATCGATATCCATAATCCTCTGTTTTATCAATTCTCTAGCTTTGTCGTATGCAAGAGGACATAGGTATTGTTTTGTGAGGCCAAAATAAGGGAGTTTCTCTTCTATAGCCTCAAGCCAGGGGGGTATAAAGGTATCTTGTAATATTAAACACGTGAGCTCTTTGGATAGAAAACCTAATCCTTGGCAATGTGTACAACTATTTTTATCTGGTCTGTGACTGTTGTAATAAACTTCTGTTCCGTTCCGTTCTAATTTAAACTAATCAAAACAGAAACAACACTGCTTGATGAGCCACCTAGGTTTGGGGTGTGGGAAAGTAGTAGAAGTCAGGGCTTTTCATTATCAAGGAAATGTGGGAAGGAGAGATGAGATCAGATTGATAGGTTTAGCGACTGAGATTGGGAGAAATTACTCTGGGGCAGGATAAATCCATTGTCCAGAGTCTGCAGATGTCAGCGGGTGGGGGGAGTCTCAGCTGTCCGAGCAAGATCACATGTGATTCCAGAGTCACGTCTTGGGCATGATTATGGGGCCTGCCAGTCCTGGCTTCCATCTTTGTGTCAAGTTGCCTGCTATATGGACTTCTGGGGTGCCCCTATGGGGTCCATTGGTGGTGGAATTGCCCCCCCCCCCGAGGGACATGGGGTCAGCCTACTTACAGAGCAACCTCAGCGGCATACAGTTAGGATTCCCAACTATGATTGGAAATTCCTGGAAATTTTGGGGGTGGAGTCTAGTGAGGGTGGGGCTTAGGGAGGGGACGGACAGAGATCAGTTCTGCTGGCAGCCCATCAATTGTCAGTTTGGTGTAGTGGTTAAGTGTGCGGACTCTAATCTGGGAGAACCGGGTTTGATTCCCCACTCCTCCACATGCAGCTGCTGGATGACCCTGGGCAAGCCACAGTTCTCTCAGAACTGTTCTCACACAAGCAGTTCTCAAAAGAGCTCTCTCAGCCCCACTTACCTCACAGGGTGTCTGTTGTGGGAGAGGAAGGGAAAGGAGACTGTAAACTGCTTTGAGACTTTGAGTGAAGGGTGGGGTATAAATCCAATCTCCTCCTCCTCCTCCTCCTCTTCTTCTTCTTCTCCACCACCGCCACCACCACCTCTGCCACCATCATTCTGTTTCCATGTCAAAGCCTGTGAAAGGCCTCACCTAAAGCTGTGGTCTCCCAGCATATGCCAGAGTTCTCCTCTTCTAAGCAACAGGGTTGCCAACTCCAAGATGGGAAATTCCTGGCAATTTGGGGGTGGACCTTGGGGAGGGTGGAGCTTTGGGAAGGAAGCGACCTCAGCAGGGAGGGGATGCCAGAGTCCACCGTTTTCTCCAGGGGAACACATCTCTGTAGTCTGGAGACAAGTTGTAATTCTGGGAGAACTCCAGTCACCACCTGGAGGTTGGCAGCCCTAGAAGCAACCTCTTTCAGCTGGAAGCACTGGAGTCCTGCTGCTGAGGATACCACATATGGTTTCCAGTCCCCCCTGGCCACTGGCGGGGGATGAGCAGTACAAAGATACAAAAAGCAGCCTTCAAGAATGGACACGAGGTCTGTTTCTTACCAAAACATTTAGAGGGATATTATATAAACTATCATGCAACACAGTGAAGTCCATCACTACATTCAAAGACAGACCTTGTTTGCTTGTTTCACTGGCAGGGGATGGCATGCAGGATTGTCGGATGAAGGTCGGGGAATTCCTGGAGATTTGGGTGTGGAGCCTGAGGAGTACAATGCCATATAGAGTCCACCCTCCAAAGCATCCATCTTCTCCAGGGGATCTACTCTCTGTAGTCTGGAAATGAGCTGTAATTCTGGGGGATCCCCATGTCCCACCTGGAGACTGGTATCCTGGGGTCATTTTGTAGAAAAAGAGATGCAGGAGCTCATTAGCATAACTCATTAGCATAACTTATGTGCATATGCCACACCCCCTGATATCACCGGAAGTGTGTCAGAAGGCACCCACTGCTCAGGCTCCACTGGACTGTTTTGGATTGCTAGTTATTGGGTGGGGGGAACGTGCAGATCTGTCCTCGCAGAGGAGGGAGAGCTTGTACCTGAATAAAACTTGGTCTTAAAGGTGCCACTGGACTATTTTGAACTGGGGGGCTGGGGGGGAGGGCTCTGCAGCTTACCTGGCTGCTTCTTGCTCTGACTGAGGGCTGCTGGGAGTAGGGGGTGGGGCTTGTTGCATATGCCCGCCCCCTGGGCTCTTTATTGCTGGAGCTCTGCTCCTGTGCACTCCTGCAGGAAATGACCCCTGCTGGTATCCCTAATTACCACCAGAGTCTTTAATTTAATTTATATCGAAAATGTTTATTATCCTTTTGTAAGTCGCCCTGAGTCCTACTTTAGGAAACGGCATCCTAGTTAATCCAATTTAATAAATAAACGAATCAATGTTTATTTTTTTATTTATTGTATTCAATTTATAGGCCGCCCTTCCCTGGCTATGAGATAGAACTGAAGAATGTGCTGATATGGTTGCCAACTCCTGCTTGGGAAATACCTTGTGATTTGGAGGCGGAGCCTGTGGAGAGTGGGGGTTTGGGAAAGGGAGGGACTTCAATGGGGTATCATGTCATAGACTCCACCCTCCACAGCAGCCATTTCCTCCTGGGGAACTGGTCACTGTTGTCTGGAGATTAGCTGTGATTCCAGGGGATCCCCAGGCCCCACCTGGAGGCTGGCAACCCTAGCTGAGGGAACTTCTTACGATTCCAGTGATCCCAGCCTTCTCCTTGCTGGTTCTTTCAGCATTCTGGGAACTCCCAACTCGCTAAGAAGCAGTTTCTGTCAAGCTCTGGCATCCATATTGGCCTATTTTGTATCTGTTAAGCATATTATTTTTTAGCAGCTGCCTTTGCCCTGCCTACACCTTATTGCTGTACCTCTGCCCTTGCTTGCCATTTGCATTCCTTAGGGTGTGTGTGTGTGTTGTTAGGGAGTATCGCTTGGTAACTTTCTGAAGTGAGCCCCAAGACAGCATTCTCATGAGAACGTCCTTGGTGAAGCCTTATGCCTGGCTAGGTTAGATAAGGCGACCATATATCTGAGTTGCTATAGAAACGCTGACATTGGTGTGAATGGCATTTTGGGGGGTTCACCTATACGTTGCTTTCCCCCGCCTTTGCAAATTAGTCCTAACAAAGAGTTTGAACCTGTAGCATCTCATACCTTCAATAAATCAATTCATTGCCAAAGTGAGTGTGGAGAGTGATGTGACTGGGAACCTGACAGTTCCCCAGACTTCTTACAGCTGCAGTACACTTTGTTATGGAGGCAGGCACACTTCACCCTTAGGCCTGAAGCGTATTCTTAAAAACGTGTTGCTTCCCTTGTGTGCAGTTGAATGGTGTATGCTTCCTGACTGAGAAGAGGCCAGGCAGGATGTGATTCATGCAGAGGTGAAACGGATGACCTCGTCTGAGAGCAAGCTAATTCTGTTGCATCTCTTCCCCAAGAATGGTACAGAGACATGGCAGACCTCTGGCAAGAACTGCGTGTACAGTGGATCGTTCAGGCTTTGCCTCCTTCCAGGGTCACAGCAGGTGGCCTACTTTGTGGATGGCTGACTGTGGTCACAGAAGCAGCAAGTTGGATTTCTTGTATCAAATGAGCAGCTAGTTGATAGCACAGTAGCCTCCACAGATGTTCATCGTGGGGATTACTTATTGGGATATTTGTTTAATGTAGCAGACTTTTGCTCAGCCGTAGAAGCGTGATACTGACAGCAGTAGATAAATCTCCCATGAAGTATATTGCAAAAAAGGCAAACTTACATTTATTCAAGTCGATCCAGTTCACATTCAGGTTGCAGCTGAAAGGAGACAGAAAAGCCTAATCTAAAGAGTCCTTTCCCGCTCACAAATGGCCAGCTTGTCCAGCATCGTGTATGTGAGGGAGTATGAGGGCATTGTCTCTACAAGGAGAGACCTGCAGAGACATGTGTCTCCATGGAAGGCCATGTGCAGAAAGTGAGAGGACAAAAAGGGAGGAGGGGAACAGAGGGCAGTTCCCAGGTTAAGACAAAGAGCATCCCATTCAAGGAGATCCGCATTGTCCTTTTTGTCCTGCGGTGGCTCAAGTGGTTAAGACGCTGAACTGCAGGCTGTGGAAGGTCAGTAGTTCAGCAGTTCGAGACCCGGGTGCTGCATGATGGAGTGAGCTCCTGTCTCTAGTTCCAGCTCCTGCCAACCTAGCAGTTTGAAAGCAAGAAATTGCAAGTAGATAAATAGGTACCGCTTCGGTGGGGAGGGAACAGCGTTCCGTGCGCCTTGGTGTTTAGTCATGCCGGCCACATGACCACGGAAACGTCTTCGGACAGCGCTGGCTCTTCGGCTTTGAAACGGAGATGAGCACCGCAACCCTAGAGTCGGACTCGACTGGCTTTCGAGCAAGGGAACCTTTACCTTTACCTTTTTTGTCTCTATTACTTCAGGATATTTCCCCCCCCCCCAATGTGTTTTGCTCTCTCTAGTAGTCCCAGAGGGAGCAAAACACATGAAAAAGTGGGAGGGACCCAAAGCAATAGGGACAAAGGAGTGACAGAAATGACAGTGTGGATGTGGCGCCCCCCCCAATTGTCCAGGCATGCTGGGTCACTCACCCCAACATTACTTAATCAAGAGAAGTCCTCTAATGATAAGGAATCAGGCAAAGCCGCTGGCTAGTGTACATTATGCACATTGGGAGTGGTGGTGGCAGTAGCGTTCAGAATATGAAATCAGAATTTTGCTCACAGATGACCATTCAAACTCGCTTCAACAAATGCTGGGTTCAGCCTGTTTGTTGCTCCCCACCCCCCAGAGAACCACGTAATATCCTGGGCTGCATTGCTGCTAGGATGGTATTGTGGGAAGACCCAGAATTAAACCAGTCTGTTCCGCATTGGCGTGTCACACAAAACCATAGTTAATGTCAGGTTCCACAGCCAACAACGGAGTACACGCTTATCAGAAAGGTTATATTTTATTGCAGAGCTATAGAGGCATTAACATAGTCACTGTTAAGAATGGCAACAGTCCTATAAGCATAATGGGATATAGGGTATTCGTATGCACCCCCCCTTTATAAGCCAATTAGCCTGGCTCCCACGCACGGGAGAAAAGTCCCCAGGGGTTAGAGGCTGCAGCTGGGAACCAAAAGCGCTCCCGCGGTTCCAGGCATCCCAGACACTACACCAGCAACCTGCAAGGTCATTGATAAGCAAGCAGTACAGAAGCAAAAGTAAAGAAGCAGCATCTGGCCCACAGAGGAAGAGAATTAATCCCCCCCCCCCATCATGGCAGCATAGCTGACAGTTAAGGCTTAACAGTTGGTTAATAAACCAAATTGAGGTGGCAGATCCTGGTTTGATGTAACTGTACCAGGTATGGTTATTGGATGATCCAGATGGTCATTCTTAACATAGTCCATTTAATTAAACCATGGTTTGTGTGATGTCCAAAGTCACCCTGTGATGGAGGGGATCAGGCCCTGGTCACTGGGAATAATGCATGGAGCACAGTGTCACTGTGTGATCAGCTCTCGTGGTAGCAGCATGGAATACTTCTCCAAGCTAAATCGGAGCCTTCCCACGTGCTCTAGAAGACTACAGAATGCTCATCCAAGCTGACTCTGAGCCTTCCCATGTGCTCTAGAAGGCTATAGAGTGTTCATGCCTTCCCATGTGCTCTAGAAGGATACAGAATGCTCATTCACGACAACTCTGAGCCTTCCCATATGCTCTAGAAAGCTATAGAATGCTTGTCTAGGCCAACTGTGAGCTAGGTATGCCAGGTGGGACCTGGGGATCACCCGAGAATTACAGCTCATCTCCAGACTAAAGAGATCAGTTCCCCTGGAAAAAATGGATGCTTTGGTGGGTGGTCTCTATGGCATTGTATCCCACTGAGGTCCCTATTCTCCCCAGGTGCCACCCCCAAGCCTCCAAGAGTTTCCCAACCTGTATCTGGCAAGCCTACCCCCCATCCCCCACCAGTGGCCAGGGGGGTCCTAGCAACCCCACTTCCCACATGTTCTAGAAGGCTATGGAATATGCCAGCTCTGGGCCTTCCCATATTCTCTAGAAGGCTCCAGAATGCTCATTCAAGCAGACTCTGAGCCTTCCTACGTGCTCTAGAAGGCTATTGATTTTTGGTCCTGTAGGAAGAAGCCCCTTGGATACAAACCAGAGAGGCTGAAAGGGAAGAGAACTGGGTATCGCCAAGGAAGGTTAGGCACGAGGACTCGCAACTCATCGGTGTAAATCTAGAAACGTTTCTTTCAGAATAAGTAAATGTCACTGGTACAAGTGCAAATAGAATCTTGTTTTAAAAGGCAGGGACACCAGGTAGCAGGGAGTAACCACAGGGTCCCCAGCCTCTAGGTGAGGCCTGGGGTTCTTCCGGAATTACAGCTCATCTCCAGACGACGGAGATCAGATCCCCTAGAGAAAATGGATGCTTTGGAGATCCCCAACATCTGCTTCCCAGGCTTCACCCACAAATCTCCAGGAATTTCCCAACCCAGAGCTGGCAACCCTACCTAACCAAGTTTGTCGAGACAGCGGTAATTCTCATTCCCCTATCCATAGCAGCACCAACGTATATTCTGAAGGAAAGTTGCCATCCGTTCCTGATGTATCCTTCTCTCCTATTCTCCTGTACTCAGGCCCACAAATACCCTCATGTGGTTGCTGTTCTCCTAAGACTGAGACGTCTCCTAGATGCGTATTAGGTTGCCAGCCTCCAGGTGGGGCCTGGAGATATCCCGCTTTTCAGGGGTCATTTCCTGCAGGAGCGGACAGGAGCAGAGCTCCGGCAGTAAAGAGCCTAGGGGGCGGGCACATGCAACAAGCCCCACCCCCTGCTCCCAGCAGCCCTCAGGCAGAGCAAGAAGCAGCCAGGTAAGTTGCAGAGCTCCCCCTGGCCCCTCGGTCCAAAACAGTCCAGTGGCACCTTTAAGACCAAGTTTTATTCAGGTACAAGCTCTCCCTCCTCTGCGAGGACAGGTCTGCACGTTCCGCCACCCCCTGCAATAGCTAGCAATCCAAAACAGTCCACTGGAGCCTGAGCGGTGGATGTTGCCTTCTTACACACTTCCGGTGATGTCAGGGGGTGTGGCATATGCAAATAAATTATGCTAACAAGTTATGCTAATGAGCTCCTGCACCTCTTTTTCTACTAAATGACCCCTGCCAATTTTACAACTGATCTCCAGCTGATAGAGAGCAGCTTCCCTGGAGAAAATGGCTACTTTGAAGGGTGGGCTCTATGGCATTGTACCATGCTGAGGCCCCTCCCCTCCTTAAACCCCTCCCTCTCCTGGATCCACCCCCAAAGTGCCCGGGTATTTTCCAACCCAGAGCTGGCAACCCAAAAGCATATGCGGATGTGCTGGTTTTGGGATCTGCTGTGAGGCTTGTTCTCATTTGGCATGTCAAATACACAAGATCAGTTCTGGTGGCTTCCTCATAAATCAGTTCCAGAAAGAGAAATCCTTATACCTACAAAAGGGAAAAAGGAGACCAAGAAGATTGCCAAATACTAGCTAAAAATCTCTGTGGGGACTATTTGGGAAAAGACTAGATTTCCCCTCTGTTATCATTGATATGGTAACAACCAAATGTTTCTGATTAGTCTGTGCATTTTTCTTCTCCGCCTTGCTGTGATGCAAAGGCCAGTTTTGAAATGTGTGCACATTTTAAAGAAGCGAATGCACACTTCAGCACATGGCTGCCTTTATCCCGGACATCAGAGGTGATCTCTTGATTTGGGGGGATATAAGCCCTCAGTGCATCCCGCCACTAAGAATGAATTTGTTTTCCATTGCATAATTTAATTTGATTCATTAAGAATGTACAAAGGGACCGGTACTCCACTTGCCCAATGCCCCGTGTACGCATTAGAGGATAAGAGGCCTCAGACACAGAGGCAGGAAGGGGCTCGCACCCGAATGAATATTTGTGCAGCTGCCTTCTGTTTTGATCGCAAGCAGAATTTGTTTGCCTGTAGTCTCGCACTGAGGGAGAGTGAGAACGTCAGAACGGTATCGCCCGCTGCAGCCTGCACGTGTAGTTCGAAACCGAAGAGGGGGCAACCGGTCTCTGGAACTAACTGAAAATAACGGGTGTGCTTTGGACGGGGAGATCCTCCACACGAACTTGGGACTGATGTTTTAGGTCCTGCAGTGCAACTGCATCTGGATCAAGCCTATAGCTTGAAAAGAGGAGATCTAAGATTTAGTTTTATTAATTTTAATTATGGTTTTATGGTTTTTATAATCAGTCTTAAAAAAATTTGCTTCTGTTTTAATGTGATGTTTTCTTTCTATGTTACAAAATGTAAAGTGGTTTACGTGTTGGTCAACGACTGCAAATAAATTCATTCAACTCGGGACTGATGGCGTTCTTTTCTATGAGTGCCTTTCAAAACAGCCACTGCAGACTATAGCCTGGCTGAAAAGAACACCCCCGGGAGCCAGTATTTCGGCACTCTGTCACTCAGTTCGTCTCAGCCAGGCCAAGTTTTGCTCGGGTCAGCAACTTCGCCAGCTCTTGGCAAATGCATGGGAGTATAATTTTAGCTCTTTGAAGGAGCTCTGTTGGATGTGAGCCAAGATTACACTATTTTGGGGGGTATATGCATAAGTGTTCCTGGTTAACCTATTCTGTAGCATAACAGTGTCGTCCTAAGCAGAGATACACCTTCCAAGTCAATTTGAGGTCGATGGGCACGGAAGGGCATCAGTCTGCTTGGGACAGCGTGGCCAGGTGGCTGATTTCCAGGCAGATAGGCCAGCACAGCTGTTAGCTTGTGGATGACTTCTCTTTCATCTGTGAAATCGCTGTCGGCTTCCTACCTGTCTCAGACATGAGCATTACCTCTCTGGGAAGCCGTGGGACTCATCAGAAAGAGACACTCTTGCTGCTGTTTGAAAGAGAAGCTGGTGGATGTTAAGGGACGTGTTTGGATTCATGAGATGATTGTCAGTGACGGGGAATTCAGACGACTCTGCAATAACAGCAGAGGAGGGGGAGAGTGCACTGAACAACAGAGGAGAGGAAGGGATTTGCAAAACACCCTTCAGTCTTCAGCTGAGTCTGCTATACTATAATTTCCCTCTAAAAACCGTGTTTCTTCAGCAAATGGTTCACAAACCTCTCACTTCAGGGGTGTCGACTCTGGGCTAGGAAATGCCTGGGAATTGGGGAGTGGATCCTGGGGAGGGTGGAGTTTTTTTGGGGGGGAGGGACCTCAGCAGGAGGTGATGCCATGGAAGCTGCCATTTTCTCCAGAGGAAATGATCTCTGTAACCTGGAGATCAGTTGTAATTGTGGGAGAACTCCAGGCCCCACCTGGAGGCTTGGAAACCTATCGGTCAGCCAAAGGCTGAGAGTTCTAAATCTATAAAGATAGAAACGTGCCCTTTCTTTACACCTGTGGATTTGGACAGCTCTGCCATGTTGAGAAGTGGCGTTGCACAGTGGCTATGAAACCACAGATGTGTCATGGATGGCTGTAAACAAGCAGATATTTGCATATTCCCTCCCCCACCCCAACATGCAATATGGAAATCATCAGGGGTCTTGTTGTAGAAAAAGAGCTGCCGGAGCTCATTAGCATAACTCATTAGCATAACTTATTTGCATATGCCACGCCCAGGCTTGGAAACCTATCGGTCAGCCAAAGGCTGAGAGTTCTAAATCTATAAAGATAGAAACGTGCCCTTTCTTTGCACCTGTGGATTTGGACAGCTCTGCCATGTTGAGAAGTGGCGTTGCACAGTGGCTATGAAACCACAGATGTGTCATGGATGGCTGTAAACAAGCAGATATTTGCATATTCCCTCCCCCATCCCAACATGCAATATGGAAATCATACTCGTGCCATACCTTACAAAGTTATCAGAATTACTGCAGTATTACATATGAAGTGCTTTGAATGCTCAGAAGGAGCTATATAAATTAGGGGTTTGACTGAAATTTTCTCGCCCTGACCTGGATGGTGCCGCCTGGCCTGATCTAGTCAGATCTCAGAAGCAGGATGGCCCTGGTGAGTCCTTGGATGGGAGACCACCAAAGAGGTCCAGGGTCGCAAGGCAGAGGAAAGCAATGGCCAACCATCCCTGTTCATCTCTTGTCCTGACTGGGATGGCTCAGGCTAGCCCATTCTCTTTAGTTCTCAAGAGCTAAGCAGGGTTGCTCCCGGTTAGTACTTGGACAGGAGGTCAACCAGGGTCATGATACAGAGGCATCCAATGGCAAACCCTATGGAGTTGCCGTAAGTGTGTTTGGCAAATTGGACACCGGCTGGTAGCTACCCAATTCGGCCAGGTCCAGAGATTTCTTTTTAAGAGAGGGCATACCACCACCTCCTTAAGTGCCCCAGGGAACAGTCCCTCTGTCCCGGTCACAGCCGGGACCTCCCGGAACAGGCGGGAGATAGAGCAAAGCCGGGCTCTCTCAAATGGCCCTCCCAGGCTCATTCCGTCCCACTTACCAGGTGGAAAGAGGAGGAGGACCGCGGGACCTGACAGGCGACAAGTACAGTGGAAACCGGAGGGACGGAAGCCAGGGTGTTCAGTGATAAGCCAGAGGCCACGCCAAAGGATCCCCAGGAGCCGCAGCAGTGAGACGCGGCTGCAGGACGAGCCCAGAATGCCCCCCGACCCCCGACATGGAAGCTTGCATGTTGGGAGATGGTGAGGAGAAAACCGGCAGATGATAGACAAGAAGCGGAGAAGGCGGCGTGGCATGACTCGGCCCCGGAAGCAGGGGGAGGGGCGGAGCCAAGGACCTCAGCATCAAACCCCTATGGAGTTGCCGTAAGTGTGTTTGGCAAATTGGACACCGGCTGGTAGCTACCCAATTCGGCCAGGTCCAGAGATTTTTTTTTTAAGAGAGGGCATACCACCACCTCCTTAAGTGCCCCAGGGAACAGTCCCTCTGTCCCGGTCACAGCCGGGACCTCCCGGAACAGGCGGGAGATAGGGCAAAGCCGGGCTCTCCCAAATGGCCCTCCCAGACTCATCCACTTACCAGGTGGAAAGAGGAGGAGGACCGCGGGACCTGACAGGCGACAAGTACAGTGGAAACCGGAGGGACGGAAGCCGGGGTGTTCAGTGATAAGCCAGAGGCCACGGCAAAGGTTCCCCAGGAGCCGCAGCAGCGAGACGCGGCTGCAGGACGAGCCCAGAAGCTTGCATGTTGGGAGATGGTGAGGCGAAAACCGGCAGATGATGGACAAGAAGCGGAGAAGGCGGTGTGGCATGAGTCGGCCCCGGAAGCAGGGGGAGGGGCGGAGCCAAGGACCTCAGCATCAAACCCTTTACAGGGGGCGGGGCAGGGCAGGAGTTGGAGCAAGGGGCTGAGGGGGTAATAAAAGATGGAGAGGAGCTGGCTAATGAGGAGGGACTGGGCTGGTTGCAGCTCTAATGGAGGAAACGAGAGAGAAACGAGCGATAGCCGTGTGACAAGTGTGGTCGAAAGCTAGAAACCCAGGGCGGGTAAGAGGGTGAGGTAACCCTCTGACTACCCTGTCATCTGAAGCCAGCACCCTCCTCTGGAAGAACCTCCCTCGACTCCTTCTCCTCCGTTTTTGTCAGGGTTTCCTTCTGTCCGACGCACCTCACGGCGGCCAGGCAGTATGGCAACGAGCGGTTGCCCCTCAAGGGGGGGGGCGAGAACCGCTACACCCTCAGAGAGGGACTTCTGGATAATTCCCCATAGGGCAACTCGTAGCCCACCGTGGCCAGCTTTAATTAGCCACGACGGACACGGATCAAGGCTGCAGGTGGTGGGGTGAACAGTTAAGAGGAATTTGTCAACTTCCTCTAGGCCATTCTAAACCATTGAGCTGGGTGAGAGGTTGCAGATGCAATCGTGGCATCGTGGCACAGTACTCTTTCTTAGCGGCTTGCAGTGCCATCTCATAGGATCTCCTAAACATCCTGTAGGATGCTCTTGTAGCTTCATCGCAAGTATGCCACCACTGTCTCTCTAGTCATCTGAGCCCTCATTTCATCAGCCACAGCTCCTGTGTATACCATGGAGTGAGCCTCGAGCGGGGGCGCAGAGGGCATCGGGGAGCGATCGCGGCGATGGCTGCCGAGACGTTCGTCTTGCTCTGGGCATACAGCGGTCCGAGATTGGCTCCTGAGTTGTTTCATGTGATGCTTACACATCCCAGCTTTGCCAATCGGTTGGTCCTGTGAGGCTCAGTGATAGTTTAGACATCAGCTTGGCTCAGCACTATAAAATAGCTCTCCTTTCTTTCTAGGGTTGCCAGGTTCTCCCTGGCAACCAGTGGGGGATGGGGGAGTAGGGTTGCCCAGTCCAGGTTGGGGAACTCCTGGGGATTTGGGGGTGGAGCCTGGGGAGGAAGAGGACCTCAGTGGGGCACAAGGCCATAGAGTCCACTCTCTGAATCATCCATTTTCTCCAGGGGATCTGCTCTCTGTATTCTGGTGATGAGCTGTAATCTTGGGGGATCCCCTGTCCCACCTGGGGGCTGGCATCTGTCAGAACCCACAGCTTACAACAAAGTACACGCATTCAGGAACGGTTATACTTTTATTGCAAAGCTATAGATGCAGTAAAACAGCAACCCACTGAACATAATAGGATATAGGGCATTCGTATGCACACCCCACGCACCTCACGGCGGCCAGGCAGTATGGCAACGAGCGGTTGCCCCTCAAGGGGGGGGGCGAGAACCGCTACACCCTCAGAGAGGGACTTCTGGATAATTCCCCATAGGGCAACTCGTAGCCCACCGTGGCCAGCTTTAATTAGCCACGACGGACACGGATCAAGGCTGCAGGTGGTGGGGTGAACAGTTAAGAGGAATTTGTCAACTTCCTCTAGGCCAAATGGACTGAAATAATCCAAAACTTGACAAGAAGAGGCACATGGAGCCTCGAGGTCACCTATTGTATCAACTGTGGTGGGAAGGTCATGGTGGAGCGAGGAGACTTTATCTGCAAAATAGCTCGCAAAAGCCTCACAGCCAACCTCCAGTCCCTTAGCGTTTGGTCTGCCCTGAGGCAGAGGAGTAATGGACCGAATTGTTCTAAACCACTGAGCTGGGTGAGAGGTTGCAGATGCAATCGTGGCATCGTGGCACAGTACTCTTTCTTAGCGGCTTGCAGTGCCATCTCATAGGATCTCCTAAACATCCTGTAGGATGCTCTTGTAGCTTCATCGCAAGTATGCCACCACTGTCTCTCTAGTCATCTGAGCCCTCGTTTCATCAGCTGCAGCTCCTGTGTATACCATGGAGTGAGCCTCGAGTGGGGGCGCAGAGGGCATCGGGGAGCGATTGCGTCGATGGCTGCCGAGCCGTTCGTCTTGCTCTGGGTACACAGCGGTTCACGCCAGGCCCTCCTGTCTTCCGCCGTCCTCTGAAGTTTGCTCAATTTCATGTTTGTTGCATCTATGACACTGTCCAACCATCTCATCCTTTGCCGTCCCTGTCTTCTTTGACCTTCAATCTTTCCCAGCATCAGGGTCTTCTCCTGTGAGTGCTCCCTTCTCATTTGGTGGCCAAAGTATTTGAGCTTTAGTTTCATTATCTGGCCTTCCAGGGAACAGTCAGGCATTTCAGCACAGGCAGAACAGCAGAGATTGGAATGCAATAGCAAGTACCAAGACACAGAATGAACTCCCCAACCACCATGGCAGCATAGTTGACAGCATCCCTCCTTCCTTTGTATCTCCTGTTGGTAATTCACTGATAAAAAATCCTGCTTTGTGGAAAGGTCTAAGTATCCAGCGAACTCTCCCCCACCTCAACCTGTAAGGCTCCTCTTGCATATTGATTCCCCTTACAAATCAACCCAGATTATCCTGATTACAAATATGTTGTAAGCAAAAGGAAGCTTCAAATAAAGGTGCACACTGAGCATTAGAGATGCCTGCCTTTGGCTGGTGGGATTGCAAGGGTTCTTACTGAAGTCAGGCTAATGTTGGCAACCTCCAGGTGGGGCCTGGAGATCTCCCAGCACAGCAACTATTGTCCAGAGTACAGAGATCAGTTGCCCATGGAGAAAAGGGCTGCTTTGGAGGATGGACTCCATGGCATTATACTCCTCTGATGTTCTTCCCTTTCCCAAACCTTCCTTTCCTTAGGCTCCACCTCCAATTCTCCAGGTATTTCTCAACCTAGTCCTGGCAACAATAAGCTAGGCCTCAAGGCCAATGCCACGGCCAACTCTGTTTAGTACTGTCGGACAAAACACTAGAATAATCTTGCTTAATCAGGGCTAAACTACACATTCCATTTTTTGGTGAGTTGGATTGGAATTTCCTGGACCTGACTTGCCTTCTTTGCAGCCACACAGCAGCTGCAAAGAAAGGCATTTTCAATGTCCCCAGGAGCCCAATTCTGCTTGGAACTGTGGAGTTGGTGTAGGGGTAGGGGCCTCTGCCTTCCCCTCTGCAGCATTTCCCCAAACCGAACTGGCTCCAGTAGGAAGTTATTTACGTAACTTTGGAGCTGCATGAACTCAGAGTACTCCATGTAGAGCTTGGAAGTTATGCAAATAACTACCTGCAGGGGCTGTTTCAGCTTGGGAAAATATCATGGAGGGGAAGGGAGGAGGCCCTCCTCCTCTCATGCCAGAGTTCCGAGGCAGAATTGGGCTCCTGGGGACTTTAAAGATGCCTTTTCCCACAGCTGCTGTGGGAAAACAAGTCTGGGGAACCCCAACCCAGCATGCTAAATATATAACATGGCCACCACAATCGCTTGGATTCCACACGTGCTGGGAGTTCTGGGCTTTTCAGGCACATCAGGACCCGAGTGAGCATTGGGATTGGAGAAGAGACCTGCAGCTCTCTCCCTGTGCCTTCCCACCTAACTATAATGTCCTAATTTGCCTCATTGAGGAACAATAATGATGGCTACATGTAAGTTTCCCAGCTGGAAAGATGGCAGCTCTCCAAAGCTGTTTGTGGTTGGGAAAATGGCATTCAGGGAAACTGAAGCTCCTCCTCCATGCTCACCATAGTCCTGATCTGAACGAGGCCCTGGAGCTGCCAGGTTCCCCCTGGGCAACAGCGGGGGGTGTAGGGCTGCCAGGGTGGGGGTTCCCCCACTAAATGGTCCCCAATCCGCTGGTCCAGAAAAGGCCAGAAGGGGGAACCCTGCCCCCAAGGTGCCCGGTTCGGGCCGATGTGCCTGGCGTGATGATGTCACCTGGAGGTGACCATCGCACCAGGCACATCACTTCCGGGTGACAGCATCATGGCGCGCACATGCTTTGCATGCGGATGTCCCAGAGAGGAACCGAGTCTCCCCCGCTATTACCTGTAAGTAACTTGGCAACCCTAGGAGGATGAGGGGAGTGTGGGTTTGCCAGTTTCAGGTTGGGAAATTCCTGGCGATTTGGGGATGGAGTCTGGGGAGGACAGGGACCTCAGTGGGGTACAGTGCCATACAGCCCACCCTCCAAAGCAGCCATTTTCTCCAAGGGAACTGATCTGTGTAGTCTGGAGATAAAGCTGTAAATCCAAGGGATCTCCAGGTCTCACCTGGAGGCTGGCATCCCTATGAAGCTCACATGTGCCTAGGAAATGTGGAACTCCCCCTGTACATGGGATACAAAGCTCTTATGTTGGCCCATGAGGACTTTCTAGTATGTGAATCGGCCTTCAGAGTTCGCAAGCGCGGTGTGGATTTCTCCAGTAGCTGCTTGCTGTAAACGGAATTTGATAGAATCAGTTACGTTACATCACAACAGCGTTTTCTCTCCCTTTTGGGATTGCCGTAGATCCTCTTATATCCTAATTCCCGTCTCTCCATTTTGATTTGTCTTTGGTCCTCCCCTAAAAAGTTCTCCCTAAAAGCACACCGAGGGACGCTTCCATTATAAACCTCGGTATAATGCGGGGAGCATTTCTCGCAGTGCTTTGAGGCGGGGAGAAAAGGGCCATCTGTTCTCTTCTGTAGCTCCGTAATGTGGCTTAAGTACTTTCCATCTCTTTGCGACGTCCGTGTAATATAAGCCACGTTGATGGATTTCAAGTATTTGCACGGGGGACGTTCCATTCCTCAAAGCAGCACTTTAGCTGGTTGACGCAGTGGAATTCTTCTCACCTTTTTTTGAGTGTTTTGCTTGCATCTTTCTGATGGTTCCGAAGCAGGGAAGTTACAGCTTTGCGCTTCTGCAGAGGTTCCTTTATGTCAGGGATGTAATTCAAAAAGACGATGCCTTAAATACAAACTTTATTATTTTCTGCAACCCTCCTTAAGCCTTGCAGCCTTCCGACATGACTTGGGCTGCTAGCGTCAGTCGCTTTCTGGGCTCATTAAAATCCAGCGGTCTGGCTGTTCCGTCGGGTTTCAACTTGCCTTGTTCTTCGGCTCACGCAGGGTTTAAAACGTCAAAAGCCATGGTGTGGACTCTTCACTGAACTTGTCCTCACCTTCTGAGTATTCAGCGATTCCCTGTCTAAAGCAAGAATTCCCGAGAGCATCCCAAGACTGTATGTATACGTATTCAGCCTTTTAACTCTGACCATAAACACAATGGGAGAGTTAGGCTGATTTCGCACTAGAGCTGCTTCAATGTTGTGCCGCCGTTTGCCCTGATACTATTGGTCAATTTCACACCTGGAGCCGCGGGGCTGCATTTTGAGGATCACAAAACTGCGGAGGAAATCAGGCAAAGCCGTGGGTCAAATGCAGCCCCACAGCTTCGGGTGTGAAATTGACCAATAATATCGGGGCAAATGGCGACGCAACATCGAAGCAGCTCTAGTGCGAAATCAGCCTTAGTCTTTGCCCTGGCAATTTTGGCCTGATTTATGTCTTAGAGCCAGGGTAGCATACTGTGGAGAGTGTCAGACCAGGATCTGGGAGACCCAGGTTTGGATCTCGATTCCGCCAGGGAAGTTTGCTGGGTGACCTTGGACCTGTCACGTGAATACATACACCTGCCTTGTGCTGATTCAGACCGTCAGTCATATACTGATTCAGACCCATCAGTCCATCAAGGTCAGTATTGTCTGCTTAGACTGGCAGTAGCTCTCTCTCTAGGGTCTCAAGCAGAGGACTGTCGCATCGCCTACTACCTGATCCTTTCAACTGGAGATGCTGGGGATTGAATCTGTGACCTTCTGCCTGCCACGCGGATGCTCTACCTCCCCACCAGGTCATGCTTTGCCAGCCTACCTACCTTGCAGGTGGGGCCTGGAGGTCTCCTGGAATTACAACTGATTGCTGGACTACAGAGCTCAGTTCCCATGGAGAAATCCGCTTCTTGGAGAGTGGACTCTCTGGTGTTATACCCCACTGAGGTCACTTCCATGCCCAGGCTCCACCCCCAGATCTCCAGGAATTTCCCATCCCGGAGCGGACAGCCCCACAGGGTTGACGTAAGGATAAAATGGAGGAGACGGGAACTGTGCGAGCTGCTGGGGAGAAAGGTGGGGTCTAAATGAAAAACAGAACTCAGTCAGGAAAATATCTACTTCCCAGTGTACGGTTTCATTCTAGGCATGGTTGGATTGCAGCCTTTGGCTGGTTATAACAGGCTGTCCCCCACCTCTCTATCAGTGAGGCCGGGTATGGTCCTTCTGGGACTGGGGGGGGGTTCTGATGAAGCCTCCTTGGCTCCCCCCACAGATGTACTTTTCAGCATTGTATGAGTGAAGCCAGAGCAACTGAACTGGTATAAAATTGATGTATACAACTGGTATAATACTGGTATAAAACTTACACACACACACATAGCTAGACAGAAAGACAGATAGAAGAACAAGAAGAGAGGAGATTGGATTTATACCCTGCCCTTCACTACCCTAAGGTGTCTCAGAGCAGCTTACAAACTCCTTTCCCTTCCCCTCCCCACAACAGACACCCTGACTGATTTCACACAAGAGATGCGCCGTGGTCGCGCCTCCCTTTCCCCCGCTTTTATTGTTCGATTTCCCACTTAAAGCCATGCGGCTGCATTTTGACCCGCGGCTTCGCCCGATTTTCACTGCGGTTTCATGATCCTGTTTTTTTGAGAATCACACCCCTGTGAGGTGGGTGGGGCTGAGAGAGCTCTTGACAGAAACTGCTCTTTTTCAAGAACACCTCCGACAGAACTATGGCTTGCCCAAGGTCATCCAGCTGGTGCAAGTGGAGGAGTGGGGAATCAAACCCAGTTCTCCCAGATTAGAGTCTGCACACTTAACCACGACACCAAACTGGTGTAGATACCCATATACATATACATACACTTACTGACTTAATTCAAAAGGAATGGCTCATTGGATAAGTCCTCACACTGGGATGATGAAAGTATAACCCCTAGCAACATTGCAGGGGATCAATTATAGGCTGAGTGCTGTTTTAGAAGCTGTTAGTAGCAGGGTTGCACTCAATGTTCCCTCTCAGCTGAGTTAGTGTGAGCTAGCTCACAGTTTTTCAGCCTCCGGCTCACACATTCTTGTCTTCGCTCAGGAAGGACGGCTCCAGAGCAAACTCATTTATGCAGTAGCCAAATCACTCGCTCACAACCTTAATGCCAGGAGCTCACAAAAATTTTTTTTGCTCACAAGACTCCATAGCTTAGAGGGAGCATTTCTTGCGCTGCATTTTTGTGGTGTAAGCACATCATGCCAGGGCATGGTCTGTGTGCAAGGGTAGGAGACAAGGACTGCTCTGCGGCCAGGATTCTCTGCCTCACAGCCTGTGGTGAGCGACAAATCTTCTGTTTTTGGCATTATATGGGCACACCCTGGCAATGAAATAATCTCTGTACATATTTCCACTAGGCAATTTACCATTTCCAATTTTTTCAGAAGAGATTCATTTTCACCCCCCTTTTTTTTCCAAGACGGTATTTCATTTTATGTTCATTTCTACCCTGGTTTTACAAGACTCCTGTTTATAATAACATTGTGGTTAATTGGTGAGTTGGCAACAGAATTTATTTGTTGCTTAATAATTATTAGGATTACAACTCTGAGTCAATTAGGCAATTAAAAAACACTTGGTGCTCCCAGTTAATCAGGCAACAGTGCTTTAAGGATGTTAATTATTTTTAATATGCTTATAAAAGAGACACCTTCTTCTGACGGAAGAAGAACGGCCTGGCTGCTTTCTCTCCTAGCAAGCTGCCACTGGGGTATAAATGGCAGAGGCGCCTCTGTTTACATTTCAAAATTCATGATGTGTTGGAGTGCTCGATTCCTATACTGAAGAACAGAACTGTCTTTCCCGCACTCCTACTTGCGAGAAGTTTAAAACATTTAGGGAGGACTTTGTAGCATGTGTGGAGACTCTGGCCTACTCAAGGTCAGCTGTCTAGTTGTTCTCTTGGCAATGTTCAACTGGAGGTGGCATAGGTAGTTTGAAGGAGCAGCATTGGGGGGGGCATTTGGGGCCACAGATGGAAGGGATCGGCAAAAAGCTGCTTTCCATGGACAGTAACTCTTCCATCTGCAAAAGCATTCCATGGGATACGTCAAAGCTATGGGGGGTGTTATGTATGAGGACCGCCACCAGGGGTCCACGGCTAAGTTAGGAGCTTGGTTCCCAGACACAATGGGAACCTCGGATCCTAAACCACTGTGTGTGCACCAATAGGCCTCTGGCGGGAAATTCAAACCCTCCTATGGGGATCATGGGTGTGCTGGGTGGGCGCAGCACTGAGCACCGATCCAGAGGAAGCCACCGTGCCTGTGCTCTGCACCGCTCCTGAGCAGCACTGCACCATACCCGGCTCTCCCAGACACCGCTCGCCGCACCACGCTAGAGTCATGGCATCGGCTCTGGGACACCTCGAAATCTTCGACCCCACACATCCCGAGTTCTAGGATTCGTGGACAGACCAGATGACCTGCTACCTAGCCTACCATGAGGTAACAGATGCCGGCAAGAGGTGGGCCCTCCTCCTCAGCTCGTGTGGAATGGCCACCATCTGGATGGCAAAGAGCCTCCTGGCACCTAAGGCTATCCTCGAATGCCCCTACGAGGAGATAGTTGAAGCCTTAACGAGGTGTTTCATGCCTAAGCCAATGATGATGGCCAGAAGGCTGGAGTTCCAGGGGCGCACCCAGAAGCCCGGCGACATGGTTGCCACCCAGACCATAGTACCACACCGAGGGCTGTTCAGGGTAAAGTGGTTGCAGTTCGGGGTCACCGTCGCCCCCAGGATATTCCAACAGCTTATGGACTCTCTGTTAAAAGGGATCCCTGGAGTGACACCATTCTTCGATGATGTCCTCATCGCTGCAGCCAACCCAGATGAATTCGCCTCCCATCTACGCGCCGTCCTCCACCGCTTCGACTCAGCAGGCCTCAAGGTCAAGAGGGAGAAATGCCTCTTCGGGGTCCTGGAGGCTGATTTCTTGGAGTTCCGGGTCGACGCCTCCGGCCTCCATCCTGCGAGATACAAAGTAAAGGCCATCGTGGAGGCCCCCATGCCCAAAACAAAGGCAGAGTTTCGGGCGTTTCTAGGGCTAATAAACTTTTACCACACTTTTCTGCCCCACAAGGCAGCGGTAGCCAAGCCCCTGCACAGACTACTGGACAAGTCTGCGCCGTGGGCCTGGGCCCCCAGGAGTTGGCAGCGTTCAGGGGTGTGTTACCCGAACTGGACCGGAACCGGTTCTGGGAGCCCGGATTGACTCTGAGTACAGAGGCGGGCGGTGCGTGAGTTCAAAACCCGTGTATACAGAGGTCGGATTTGACACGTGTCGAAAGCCCGCTATGTCCCAGGAAGACAGACAACAGCTAGGGTTAAAATCAAGTTGTCTTTACTAAAGCAATTGTTCAGTTTGATGCCAAGCCAGATAACGAGGTGGAATTGTACTCCTTCCCACCGTCCATCACTGCTGGTCAGTTCTGTTGTTCATCCAAGCGTCTCTCTGTGTACCCCAAATGATGACCTCGTTGGTACTGGGGCGCATTGCAACATTCCAGAGCAGGCATCTGCTTTCGACCAAGGTGCAGTGGAAATTTCCATGGCCAGGAAGAGACTTGATGGCAGGCATCCCTGTAAGGCCCCCACTGTGGGCAACCTCGGGGTGCAAGGCCTGCCATTATAGTCCATGGCAACACATACACACACATAGCAATGAGCCTCTGGCTCTCAAAGGCACAGATATTTATACATGTAAGCAACATATCATAAGCACAATACAGGCAATATGCAAATGCAAATGGTCACATAGTAACAGGTGTCAAGGCGCTCCTTATATCAAATTAGATGCTGGCTCATTTCGACGAGTCCCTGCCAGTGGTCCTTGCATGTGATGCCTCCCCTTATGGCGTAGGCATGGTCTTGGGCCACATTCTCCCTGATGACGGAGAGGTCCCGGTGGCCTACTACTCCTGGACTTTGTCGGCCACTGAGTGAATTACGCCCAGATCGACCGTGACGGTTTGGCAATTGTGGCAGGGTTGAAAAAGTTCCACAACTTTGTGTATGGGTGCCCCTTCATGATTGTGAAAGACCATAAGCCGCTCCTTGGCCTATTTGCAGTGGACAAACAGACCCCCCAGGTGCTGTTGTCCAGAGTCCTCTGCTGGTCCCTCTTCCTAGTGGGTTACAATTACCGCATGGTGCATCGCCCGGGCAAGGCTATGGGGCACGCAGATGCCCTCAGCCACCTGCCCCTTCCGTCCACAGATGCCGATCCTGCTCCCGCCCCTGGGGTCCTTTTGCTCGAGGGCCTCCCAGAACTGACCCTACAGGCCGCCAACGTTGCTCAGCCCACGACCCCATTGTGTCCCGGGTCTTGGGCTGGGTGGTGGGGGGTGGCCTGCGGCAGGCTTGGAGTATACGGAGTTCGCTACCCACCGGGACAAACTGTCAGCTCTTAAAGGGTGTCTCCTATGGGGGGAGAGGGTGTTGTCCCCAGCACGCTGCAGCACCAGATCCTCATCGCTCTCCACGAGGCCCACCCAGGGATTGTCCATATGAAGGCTCTGGCCCAGAGCTACATGTGGTGGCCGGGGATCAACACAGAAATTGAATCCTGGGTGTGTGGGTGCCAGACATGCCAGGCAATCTGCCTGAATCCACCAAGCGCCCCCACCCAGTTGTGGGAGTCCACCTGGAAGCCGTGGTCCCAGCTCCACATAGACTTTGCTGGGCCATTCCAGGGACGGATTTTCTTGGTCACGGTGGACTCCTACTCCAAATGGTTGGAGGTCAGCCCAGTCACTACCAGTGCTCCTGCTAAGCTGTGGAGTCTTGTGGGCAAAAATTCTACCTTGTGAGCTCTTGGCATTAAAGTTTTGAGCAAGCGATTTGGCTGCTGCATAAATTAGTTTGCTCTGGAGCCATCCTTCCTGAGCTAAGACAAAAATGTGTGAGCCAAAGGCTAAAAAACTGTGAGCTAGCTCACACTATCTCAGCTTAGAGGGAACACTGGTCACCACCACTTCAACAAAGGGCGTCATCCAGGCGCTGCGCCGGAACTTTGCAACTCATGGTCTGCCGGATACCATCGTCTCCGACAATGGGGTAGCGTTTACATCGGCAGAATTCCAGGACTTCCTACAGAGGAACCTCATCCGTCATGTCAGGTCAGCACCTTTCCAGAAGACCCCGTCTACATTAGGAACTTTGGGCAGGGACCCCTGTGGCTTGCGGGATGAGTGGTGAGAGCGACCAGGCCCCTGTCTTACAAAGTGTCTATAGAGGATGGCCAACTCCTCCAGAAACACATCAACCAACCGAGGAGGTGACAGCTCCAGGTAGCAGAGGAACAACCTCCACGGCTCATGGGGCCTGAGCCTGAGAACCCCGAGGTGAGCACCCAGACCAACCCACCAATCCACCAGGAGGTGCCAATAGTTGACCCGACACCTCTACCCCCAGGACCCAGGGAACAGCTCCCACCATCCCCGCAGCAACCAGAACCGGTCAACCAACCAGAGACGGTTGTGAGCAACCCGGTACTAGCACCCCCAGCGCTCCCTGCGCGAGCGCAGACCACCAGCCTACTTACAGGACTATGTTACCTAGGCTGGTTCGAAACTATGGGGGGAGGGGTGTTATTTACGCGGACTGCCACCAGGGGTCCACGGCTAAGTTAGGAGCTTGGTTCCCAGACACAAAGGGAACCTTGGATCCTAAACCACCGTGTGTCCACCAATAGGCCTCTGGCGGGAAATTCAAACCCTCCTATGGGGACCATGGGTGTGCTGGGTGGTGTGTATATAGTTGGCCCTTGCAGGGCCGGTTTCTCTTATCTTGTGTGTGAAGTATAATAAACGCATCTGAACACATGTCGTAGTCCGAGTCTCCATGCGGCGAACCCAGTACTTTACAGGGGCCCAGGACAGGGATCCTCAATGCATGTGAGTGCTGTTGCTTTCCCAGACGCTCGCCTCAGGGCCCAGGAGCAATCAAAACAGCCATGCTTCATTTATACCCAAGCCACTGACCTTCAGGTAGGGCTGCCAGCCTCCAGGTGTTCAAACCACAATTGGACCACAGTGACTAACCAAAGGTTGTGACCCACCTGTTTTCACTATGAAAAAATGTATTCCAGTTACAGTCCACAAACCTTCTTCTTCTTTTGTTTCTTTATTTTGAGTCATGCAGTGCTGCTGCTGCTTCCAGACAATTGCCATGCGACAACAGGTTTCCTAGGTCCATGTTCCGTTTTCCCCAGTGCTTCGTCAGGTTGCTTTTTTATTTGTTGTTGTTCAGTCGCACAGTTGAGTCTGACTCTTCGCGACCCCATGGATCATCTCCCGCCAGGCCCTCCTGTCTTCTGCCGTCCTCTGAAGTTGGCTCAATTTCATGTTCGTTGCATCGATGACACTGTCTAACCATCTCATCCTTTGCCGTCCCCGTCTTCTTTGACCTTCGATCTTTCCCAGCATCAGGGTCTTCTCCAGTGAGGGCTCCCTTCTCATTTGGTGGCCAAAGTATTTGAGCTTCAGTTTCATTATCTGGCCTTCCAGGGAACAGTCAGGGTTGATTTCTTTTAGGATTGACTGATTTGATCTTCTTGCAGTCCAAGGGACTCTCAAGAGTCTTCTCCAGCACCATAGTTCAAAAGAATCTATTCTTCGGCGCTCGGCCTTCCTTATAGTCCAACTCTCGCAGCCATACAAGACTACTGGGAATACCATTGCTTTGACCATGCGGACTTTTGTTGTCAGGGTGATGTCTCTACTTTTTATCATGCTGTTTAGGTTCGCCATCGCTTTCCTCCCAAGGAGCAGGCATCTTTTAATTTCATGGCTGCAGTCACAGTCTGCAGTGATCTGGGATCCCAGGAACATGAAGTCTGTCACTACTTCCACGACTTCCCCTTCTATTTGCCAAGGAGTGATGGGGCCGGATGCCATGATCTAAACCTCCTCATTGGTCTTGTGTTTCCCTTCAGCATCTGCTGGCTGGAATCGAATCAGTCTTTTCACAGTAAACATTGGCGGGGTGGAACCTCCAGGTGTTGGCTGCAGACCTCCAGGGATTACAACTGATCTCCAAAAGACTGAGATCAGTTCGCCTGGAGAAAATGGCTGCCTTGGAAAGGTGGATTCTGTGGCATTCTACCCCATTGAACTCCTTCCCCTCCATAAACCCGACCCTCCGCAGTCTCCACCCCCCAAAAAATCCAGGTATTTCCCAACCCAGAGTTGGCAACCCAAACAATAACCCTGTGAGGTAGGTTCAGCTGAGACTGTGTGACTGGCCCAAGGTCACCTAGCGAGCTTCCATGGCACAGAGTGATGATCTGGACCTCCCAGAGCCTCATTCGACACTTTAACCATTATTTTGGCTTCCAGGTTATGTCTCTCGGAGTTGCGATGGCTCAAGTGGTTAAGACGCTGAACTGCAGGCTGTGGAAGGTCAGCAGTTCAGCAGTTCAAGACCCGAGTGTGCCGCATGATGGAGTGAGCTCCCATCTCTAGTTCCAGCTCCTGCCAACCTAGCCATTCGAAAGCAAGAATTTGCAAGTAGATAAATAGGTACCACTTCAGTGGGAAGGTAACAGCGTTCCGTGCGCCTTGGTGTTTAGTCATGCTGGCCACATGACCACGGAAACGTCTTCGGACAGCACTGGCTCTTCGGCTTTGAAACGGAGATGAGCACCGCAACCCTAGAGTCGGACTCGAGTGGCTTTCGAGCAAGGGAACCTTTACCTTTTAGTTTATGTCTCAGGTATGTCAAGGAAGGAAATTCTACTCAACGCATTCTTAACGGGTGGTGGGGGGATGTAGCCTAAAGCATAACATGGCGACTTCAGAAACTGAGAAGCTGTTAAATATCTGATTGGTTGGTAGAAACCTGTGGTTGGTAGATGGCGTTGCTAGCCTCCAGGTGGGCCTCGGGACTGGAATTGCAGCTCATCTACAAACTTCAGTCCCCCTGGAAAAAAAGGATGCTTTTGAAGGCAGGTTCTATGGCATTGTCCCCCACTGAGGTCCCCCTGCCCTCCCTGGGCTCCATCCCCAGATCCCTGGGATTTTCCCAACCTGGTTCTGCAACCCGACCCCCCCATCCCCCACCGCTGGCCAGTGGGGACCCAGCAACTCTAGATATCAGTGTGGCATATATGTCAGAGCTGGTTTTGTTGGAGGATATGGGAGACCCAGCTTCAAACCCCCACTCTGCCATGGAAGCTCGCTGGGTGAACTTGGGCCGGTCATGCTCTCTCAGCCTTACCTACATCACAGGGTTGTTGTTGTGAAGATAAAATGGAGGAGAGGAGAATGATGCACGTTGCTTTGGGTCCTGGTTGGGGAGAAAGGTCGGGAGCAGCCTTGAGAATGACAGGAGCGCTCCATCCATGAATCTTAGCTGCACAATGTGTCTTTTGTAGGACCGGCAACACAACTATAAATGAAAGCCTTCCCTCCCTTTTTTGGAAGACTTCATGCAAGTAGAAGGGGGCGTGTAATTCTGGAAACTCCCGTTGGGGGTTGACTTTTAAAATACTGATGCAAAATTTACTGGTAGTTGTGATATTGAATGAACTATATGTTATTGTTATACTGAATATACTGAAAATATATACCTGGTTAGGATGTTATAATAGTACACAATGCACTTTATAAAATGACTAGGAAAAAGGCCCGTTGTGGACATAAATACAACGGCTTCTAGAAAGAGGCTCTGGGTGGGTGCCCCGGCCTTGGACACTCAGTGTCAATTTGCTGTGGCAACCTCAGCAGGGTATAATGACACTGAGTCCACCATTAAACGTTCCTTCACGTTCCGGAACGCGGCGGCCTGTTGGGGTCCCCATACCCAAGGGGCCTGCTTGTCGAGCAAATGATGGAGGGGTTCTGCTACTGCCGCCTTGTGGGGGAGGAAGGCGTGATAAAAGTTCAGGATGCCGAGAAACGCCAGCAGCTCCGCCTTCGACTTTGGCGGCGGCGCCTCCACAATTGCCTTCACTTTCTCTCTGGTAGGGTGAAGGCCCTCTGCGTCCACCGTGAACCCCAGGAAATCTACCGATGGCATCCCCAGGCGGCACTTGTCCAGCTTCACCTTCAGCCCAGTGTCCTGGAAACAACTGAGCACAGCGCGGAGGCGAGTCGCGAAGTCGGCGGGCGTGGCGGCGGCGATCATTACATCATCAAAGAAGGGTGTGACGCCGGGGATCCCTTTGAGAAGAGAGTCCATCAGTTGCTGAAACAGTCCAGGCGCCACACTCACTCCGAAACTCAATCGCTTAACACGGAATGCCCCCCGGTGTGTAACAATCATTTGCGCCTCTGCAGTTGCCTTGTCTACTGGCAACTGCTGGTACGCTTGGGCCAGATCCAATTTCCCAAAGATCTTTGCCCCGCCCAAGGTGGCCAGAACGTGGCTAACTACAGGGACCGGGTATGCGTGGTCCTGTAGCGCCTTGTTCAATGTG
>NW_015169814.1:334555-338985 GCF_001447785.1 Gekko japonicus | reverse complement strand
GGGACCCTCCGGCTCGACCTGGAGGGCTGCGGTTGGGGCGGCGTGCGACGTTTCCCACGCAACAGCGGCGGCGAGGGCCTCTTTTAGGTCGACCTTCTCCTTTTCCATTAGGTTCCGTCGGAGCTTCTCCTCCCGCAACCCCATGACGAAGTGGTCATGGAGGGCGTCATCCAGATGTGCCCCAAAGTTGCAGTCAACGGCGGGTTGGCACAACTCCGCGAGGAACTCCGCAGCGGTCTCTCTGCCCAGTTGGTTGCGGGTGTAGAATGTTACCCTGCAGGTCAGCTCTGTGGGCTTGGGTGCAAAGTGGTTCTGCACCGCGTTGACGATCTGTTTGAAGGTGCAGTCACCGAGGTCTGTGGGGGAGAGTAGTCGTCCGGTCAGGGACACCACGGCGGTGCCGCAGGAGGCCAGGAAAAATCCCCTCTTCTTGCCTTCGTCGGTGATGTCAAAGAACTCCAGCGCAGACTTGGTGCCTCTGACCCAGGCTGGCCAGTCCTGCGGGCGGGCTATGTTGAAGGGCGGAAGCAGCCCTAGCCCAGGAGCGGTTGCCATCGTGCGCGTCGGAGCGATTGCGGGAGAAGCAGTCTCGCTGGCAGGATCACTCATCGGATTGGCTGCTTCGCGTTCTCTAGGTCCCTCGCGACGGCCCGGCTCAGATGCGGCTGGATCCCATCCTCGTCGCCACTGTTAAGTAGTGGGTTGCCGCATGGATGGACGACAGACGGCGTGCATAGCACGCTTTATTAGGCACATGACAAAGACAAACGGTCGGCAGGCCAACTATATACACAGCCAGGGGACCACCCCTGGGTTCCATTTAGGGCTGCCAATTCCCCCCGGGGGGCGGAATTCCCCCCGCTTTGGATCCCCGATATCCGCTCCCGCGGAATCGGGGCCCGGGGGAAAGCCCACCCCCGCATGCACTCTATGTTTTCCCCTCAAATGGCCATGCCCCGCCCAGCGTGATGACGTCACAGGGAAGCGACGTGCGTGCGGCGCGCACCGGGGGACGACCCAAAGTCCCCCGCCGGGACAGGTAAGCACATTTGGCAACCCTAGTTCCATTGGCGAGTTTGAATTTCCTGCCACGGTTCCCATTGGTTCCCCCAGTGGAGGGACTAGGATCCTAGTCCCCATTGTTGTCCTGGACTGAAGCTCAGGCGTGTGCGCTGGCCTCCGGTGGCGGTCAGCGGACACTACAGTCAGCATAGGTCAGTTGCTTATGGGAGTCGTTCCTTTCTCTTATGAAACAAGTTTTAAAATGTAATTTTATAGTATTTTAACTCAGTCTCACTGTACTGCATTTTATTGTATACTATTTTTTTAGTGTTAACCTCTTGTAATGGCCATTGACCCTATGCCATAAAACTGAACTGACTGAAATCAAAACTCACTTTGAGAACTGGATTAAAATCAAAACGCACTTTGAGAACTGGAAGGAAAACCAGTTGCATGGGCAAAATATGAAAGATATTGAGAGCCAAGTTGATAGTGGAAATACCTGGAAATGACTCCAAAGTGGGCATTTCTTCAAGAAATGGAAGGACTCATTCTAGTTGCACAAGAACAGGCATTCGAAGAAAATAGTATGAAAGCCAAGATTCAAAAGGCCAGTGATAACAGCAAAAGACAACTTTGCAAGACAAAGGATGAAACAGTCGATCACATGGTCAGTGCCTGCAGTACAATTGCTCAAACTGACTATAAAGAATGTCACGAAAGAGCTGCAGCTATGTTGCACTGGAATCTTTGTAAGAAGAATGGCTTACCATCTGCCAAAAATTCATGGGAGCACAAACCAGACAAGATCATGCAGAATAAACACCTGGACCATAACATCCCTGATATCACAATTGTAGGGGGAAAAATTAGAAATAAGGTTTGGATCATTGACATTGCAATTCCAGGAGACAGCAGAATAGAAAAGAAAGAACAGGGGAAGATCACAAATACCAAAACCTATTAATAGAGTTAGAGCACCTCTGAGACAAGAGGGTTACCATCGTGACATTTGTCCTGGAGCCCTTGGAGCAGTGTCTAGAAGTCTCAAGAAACACCTGGACATTCTGGGCATTGAGCAAATAACACCCGCTCAGCTCCAGAAGACAGTGTTGTTTGGAACAGCAAGAATCCTATGGAGATACATCTGCAATTCCCAAGAACATGGCTAGATGTCAAATTGCAGAACACCATCTACCAGTCAAATGTCTGACTGTGACGATTCATCATCATCATCATCATCACCACCACCACAACAACAACAGTATAGCCTTTCTGGTGGGCCGAGGGGACCTCTTCCTCCTTTTTTCATCAGTGTAAAAGCCGGTTGGCTCCAACCCAATGTTACTTAGTGGGCATAACTCTATGGGGCAGATTATTTTGCTATTATTATTGTTTGTTTTAAATGTAGACTTCTTGTATTTGGCAAGTACACCAAGCCCTTTGAGGTAGGTGACAACAGACAATGAAATCAACATTTCTATACAACACCTTGTGTTTCAGTTCTTTTCCCTTCTACTCTTTGGTAGAATGAATTAAATTAAATTAGGATGCAGACATGCAAAATAAATACGACTTTTGGCTGCCCTAAAATAGATATTCTCTTTGGAGTGAAGAGATGACTTTATCAGTATCTCTGTACAAGTTATGTAACAAATATGAATTATTTATTGTGCTTTAAGAAAAAAATATAAATTTTGTAATTAGTGGGAAAGATGCCTGGTAGAGTATCGATCTGGAACTGAGCTTTCCTACAGAATGATTCTAGGCTTGATGTTTCTGTGGAGGAAATATGGAGCATATATCTGGTTTTAATGTTCAGTTAATTTCCTTTGACCCTGTTCCATTCCTTGCTATTGTATAGGAGTTGGTCTTCCCTAGAGGCTGTCAGGCTCCTTAGTCAGGTCACACCACACAGGGCTTCATAAGAAGATAACTGCTTATTAGTGGATCCAGTACTAAAGAACAAGTGTACAGCTTGTGTCAGGAATGGCCGTCAGTACTAGGGCCTCTGACTTATAGTGAAATCAAACATTCCCCCTGTAAGCATGAGCCAATGGATATATCTCTCACGCGTGGCAAAGCAAGCGGGCATAGCAGAAAAGCCGTTAACTTTCGCAGCTGTGTAAAGTGCAGCTGGAACATCTACAAGGTCAAGCGTAAGATAGCACACAGTAACTAAGCAGGAGGGAGCTGAGAACGAGAAGAGGGGTACCCTTCCACATTCCAGATCTATGACAGGGCTACCTGACAGAGGCAACGGAAAGCCTATTATGACCTTTCTTTTCACTCCTCATAGCTTGGGGAGTATTTTGTGTTGACAACAACATCGTCTTTTTGTTCTGAGAGCTATCATAGATAGCTCTAATTCCATCCTCAATCGTCTTTTTATCATAGATAGCTCTAATTCCATCCTCAAATAATTCTTTGGGAAGGGGAGCCATGCTGTGGGACAGAGGCCTCCTTACTGTTCTTCAGAAGTGGGGAGAGACAGATGCTGGGGCGATGAGAAAGGGTACTGGGTGTCACCGAGGGTTGCCATCCTCCAGGAGGAGTCTGGAGATCTCCTGGAATTACAACTGATCTCCACACTACAGATATCAGCTCCCCTGGAGAAAATGGCTGCTTTGGAGGGTGGACTGTATGGTATCATATACCACTGAGATCTCTCCCATCCCTAAACCCCACCTTTCTCCAGGCTCTGCCCCCAAAATCTCCAGGAATTTCCCAGCCCAGAGCTGGTAACCCTCGCATCACCAGAAAGTGGCTGCTGCAGAAAGTAGGACCAGTCTCAAAATGGCCACCACGGGGGGCAAACAAGCTAGGCCTTCCTATGATGGCAGCAGCTGTTTGTGAATGGGTGTTACCTGAGTGTCTTCTGAAGCACTTCCTGCTCCAAATGAGGACTGGATCTTTGCTTTGTGGAAAAATCAAGTGCACACCAGGAAACACATCATAAACATGGGCTTGAGATAACCACGGTACCATAAGAGGATGGGTACTATCCATATTTTTTAGCAATGAAATTAACAATTGTAGTGTATGCTAGAAATATTTTTGAAAATGGGAACGTGGAGCGTACTTCATGCAGCAGAGAAGCTCATCAATAGAAACAGAAGGACTCAACATTATATAAAAACACTTTACTTCAGCTCAACCTACCCTAGGGTTGCCCAGGGGTCATTTCCTGCAGGAGCGCACAAGAGCGGAACTCTGGCAGTAAGGAGTTCAGGGGGTGGGCACATGCAACAAGCCCCGCCCCCTGCTCCCAGCAGCCCTCAGTCAGACATGAGGAGCAGGAAGCAGCCAGGTAATTTGCAGAGCCCTCCCCCGGCGCGCCTTCAGGTACAAGCTCTCCCTCCTCTGTGAGGGCAGATCTGTGTGCCCCCCCCCATAGCTAGCAATCCAAAACAGTCCAGTGGCACCTT
>NW_015169814.1:329537-334516 GCF_001447785.1 Gekko japonicus | reverse complement strand
GTTGCCTTCTGACACACTTCCGGTGATGCCAGGGGCTGTGGCATATGCACATAAGTTATGCTAATGAGTTATGCTAATGAGCTCCTGCACCATTTTTTCTACAAAATGCCCCCTGGGGTTTCCAACCTCCAGGTGGCACCTGGAGATCGCTTGCTATTACAGTTGATCTCCGGATGACCAAGATCAGTTCCCCTGGAGAAAACAACTGCTTTGGAGGATGGATTCTGTGGCATTATACCCGGATGAGCTTCCTTCCCTCCTCAAACCCCCTCCTTCACAGGCTCCACTCCACCACCACCCCAAATCTCCAGGTATTTTCCAGCCCAGAGCTGCCAAAATGAGGAGGGGAGCACAATGCTGCCCCCAGTTCCTTGGAGGAAGGGCAGGCTCGAAATGTACTACAATTAAAACTTCAAATGTACTCAATAAAGCCTACCTAAGTCATTTTGGTCCAGTTTCCTGAGCTCACTGCACCAAAGTGCCCAGCTTGCTCCCCTTCAGTATCCCAACCAAATAAAGTCCCACTGCTAGACCGGTTGTAGTATTTATTTATTCTCTTTATTTACTAAATTGGATTTACTAGGCCGCCCTTCCCTGCAAGTGGGGCTCAGGTCGGCTTACAACAAACAATATACAGTCTCACAGAACAGCATTTAAGTTTATTATTACGGTCATAGACCAGTATAATAGAAGACAAGTAAATACAGTTACAGGAGCAGTAAAATTATAAAATATATCGGCATCTAAAATTATAAATAGGATCTAAAAACTTTAAAATACAGAAATAATAGAATCAGAATTTTGATTAAAAATTAGGTTTAGGCCTATCTGTCCTTTATCTCTTTCCTAGTTTGGTATGCCAGCCAACCAAATTTGGCAACCATCCTAGTCAGCTTTTGATTATCTCCTGCCAGCATAATTGACAAAAGTATCCTCCTATTACGACCTGGAAAGGAGAACTATAGGCTTGATCAAAACTTCCCTGATATTATGATATATAAGACAATCAAAAATTACATGTTCCAATGTTTCATCAGATCCCATCCCACATATACAACTTTTCCTCAATGATCTAGTAAATCTGGCCTCCATTATGGCTGAGGGTAAGGCGTTGTATCTTAATAGGGTAAAAATTCTTCTGTGACAGAACAGCATTTAAATGATCCAATAAAAACAGCAGGTAAAAACAGTGTGTGTACCATGTATAAGATGGTGGAGAAATCCTAACTCCCCAGCCTCCCTGTGTGGAGGGGTGATGAGGAATGGGGAATTACATGAGAGTGCCAGAAGGAGTCCTGTCGCTGTCCTCAACCAAAAGCCTGGCGGGACATCTCTGCCTTACATGCCCTGCGGAAAGGTGGCAGCTCCCGCAGGGCATGGGTGTCTTCTGGCAGAGCGTTCCACCAGGCAGGGGCCGGGACAGCCAGATTTCTCTCTAGCCTTGGACCACCAGCAAGTTCTTATTTCCTGAGCGTGGTGTTCTTCCAGGGGCATACTTGGAGAGGCAGCCCCAAAGGTATGTAGGTCCCTGACCGCTAAGGGCCTTAAAGGTCAAAACCAAAACCTTGAGAAGTCAATATGGTGGCTTTGGACCGTGGAGATCTAGTTCCAGATCATCACTCCTTCACAGGGTTGTTGAGGGGACAAATGTGCCCTGAACACCATGCAAGCTTTCCTGAACTCTGTGGAGAAAGGGGCAGGAGAGGAATAAACAGGTGATGAAGAGTGATGGTGGAACGTATCGTTAAGTCGCAGCCAACTTATGTTGCCCTCGTAGGGTTTCCAAGGCAAGAGATGGACAGAGGTGGTTTGCCATTGCCTGCCTCTGCGTAGCAGCCCTCGACTTCCCTGGTGGTCTCCCATCCAAGAGTTAACCAGGGCTGAGCCTGCTTAGCTTCTGAGATCTGATGAAATCGGGCTAGCTGGGGCCATCCAGGTCAGGGTACGTAACGAATAAAAGGTAAAGGTAAAGGTTCCCTTGCCCGAAAGCCAGTCGAGTCCGACTCTAGGGGTGCGGTGCTCATCTCCGTCTCAAAGCCAAAGAGCCAGTGCTGTCCGAAGACGTTTCCGTGGTCCTGTGGCCGGCATGACTAAACACCAAGGTGCATGGAATGCTGTTACCTTCCCACTGAAGTGGTACCTATTTATCTACCTGCAATTTCTTGCTTTCGAACTGCTAGGTTGGCAGGAGCTGGAACTAGAGACGGGAGCTCACCCCGTCTTGCGGCACCCGGGTCTTGAACTGCTGAACTACCGACCTTCCACAGCCTGCAGTTCAGCGTCTTAACCACTTGAGCCACCGCAGCTTCCACGTAACGAATACAGCCAAATAAATGACTAAACATTCCTGTTTACTTCCCCTTCCCCAAAATGTTTCACAGTATAATCATTGCCATTCTTCACAGTTTAATACTCTCTGACAACTGTACATGCATCCTGTTTTACATGAAGTTAATATTAGGGATTAACACGAAGGAAAAAAAAAAACACTGAGAAGAAAAATGCTTCATTCTCACTATCAGGTTATGATTTCCGTTTTACCTATCAAAAGCCACAAGATTGCCTGAAGGTTGGGTTTTTTCCCCTTCTTCCAGAGGAACAAAAGGCATTATCTGTACTTAAAAGCTGCGGGTGACCAGATTTGAAGGAGCAGATGCTTTTGAAAACACTCAGGACATCGTGAAGCAATTTGCTTAGAACTGGGCACCATTTTTGACAGCGCTATGCTTCTTGCCTTTAAAGGACCTTCAGCCAGAAGTAAAGTACTCGGCACATGAAAAGGAAAGATTAGCTTTACTTCTACAATCATTTTAAAAATACATGCTTCCAAGGACTCGCAAATAGCCCAATGGCGGCCCTAGGACACATTCAAGCACCAGTGTCGCCTCTGCTTTTACTGCTGCATATGGCAAGGAAAGCTCATCCAGTCATGTCAAGATTACACATAAAAAGTGATGTGGGGGCAAACCCTGTGTGAGTGGCGTGGAGCTTGTCCAAGTTTCCCCCCTTTATTTTAGAGCACAAAGTTGTGGAGTTTGCATGTCCTCCTGTTCCGCAGATTCTATCAGGAGGAACGAGACCATCTTATACTACCCCTTCTGTCTAGATTTAGCCCTTTGCAGTCTTATCTTGACTTTAGGCCAGAAGTCCTTCGTAAATTCCTCTTAGAAGACATTCAGAGCTCAGTGACTTACGCTGTGGTGAAATTTTGTTGCTTAGCTATTAGGAAACGCAAACTTATTGTAATGTATTCAGAAGCTGCCCTGAGTACATTAGGATGTGTGTGGAAGATCCCATTGGGAAGCAATGTAAAGCTTCGTCTTGGACAGAGGATTCAAGTCCAAGGCTATTGATCCAATCACGTTCAAGCAAATGGGAAGCGGGAATGTGTATGATTGGTCCTTATGCGATCAACCTGATAAGTTGTTAACTGTAAAGTAGGAGTGGCTACATTAGCCGGGAATGTTTAAATACCGAACAGTTTCTATGGACAAACTGTTTGGGCTATCAGATGTTGTACCGTGTTGGTGAAGTGATCGTCGAGCTGAATAAACCTGAGTTTTCGCTGAAATCACTCTCCGACTCATTGTTAAGCGCCGGACTTAACACTTATTTTAGCCGAAAAAATTGTATAATTCTCTTATTAACACTATTTTACTTTACTAATGTTATTAACTCTCTCCTGTTAATGTTTTTATATGATTCCCATGTTATTACTGTTTTAATCCCTTTTATATCAGAATTGTACTGTTTTACTGGCTCCTGCCGCAATAAATTTGATTGATTAATTGTTGTGGAGTTTGAAATCTAAAACAGAAGATTGGTGGACAGGCCGTAGCTCAGTGGCAGAGCCTCCACTCAGCATGCAGAAGGTCCCAGGTTCAATCCCCAGCATCTCCACTTGAAAAGACCAGGCAGTAGGTGATATGGAAGACCTCTGCCTGAGACCGTGGAGAGCCGCTGTCAGTGTGAGTAGACAATACTAACCTTGATGGTCTGAATCACCATAAGTCAGCTGCACGTATGACTTCTTCCTTGCTTTTCTCCTGGCGATTTATCTTTAAAAAAAAACAAAAAATCCCCAACAACTCATGTCTCTGAAATGCTTTTCCCCTCATGAGAGAAAGAAACAGATCCTACAAACAACCAGTGATGAACATTTATGCACCAACTAGCCTTCGTTGGTGTGGGAGGTATATTAGCTCAACTGGATCAGTCCCTGTTTTGTGATGAACTCCAAACAGCTTTGTGGTCTCCAGGCTGACCTGCTTCTACTGAGAAAGGGCACGGAAACTGCTTTGGAAACAACAGAGACTGGATTCTAGAAGAGATTAGGAACACCTGCTGGCCTCCAACTGTGTTGTGACTTCTATCACGGAAGCTCCTCCCATGCCTCCAAGAAAGAAAGCGTCAGGCTGCAGTCACACGGGCTGGTTGAAGTGGAGGGGAAGCGAGGCTACTCCCTCCGGAGTAATTTGACCCACAGTTACAAGATCACGCCTCCCTTCGTACCCGCAGGCGCAGCCCCTCACAGTGTGATCAGACGCAACTGCAGGTGAGTCTTTTTTTGCCCTTTGTTTCCCATGCTTATAAACGAGGAATCGCACCTCCGCACCAAGGGCCCCCTATGGGTATGCGATGATGCGCATACTAAGAAGAAGGGGGGGGGAATGGCACCGAGCTGGGGTGGCCTGATCAGACCCTCCCGACGGCATGAATGCGCACTTGAGCGATCAGACGGGAAAGTCCGTTGGAACCCGTTTACTACTGGACTTTTCCCGGTGTCTTTTAACTCTGCTTCCGTGGCAGAGCAGCACGGGTTGCTGGTGACTGTAGGGTGCTTCCCAGATGTCGCTGTTCAATCACGCCCTTTAGATCTGTCGGGAATTCGGGCCTATGTCGAATCTACTGGCGCATGGGATCGCAGCCTCCGAAAGCCAGGATGGCTGAGCCTTGACTTGGCAACCCTCTTCCATTCC
>NW_015169814.1:322056-329521 GCF_001447785.1 Gekko japonicus | reverse complement strand
TGAACAGCAAAATTTACTGACCGGCCTGACCTTCCCTCATCACTTCCCTTTCCCCCATCCCACCCTAATGAGAAGAACACAATCAGAGGAGAGGAGAGGCTTCTCAAAGATCTTCACTGCTTCGTATTGGGAGCTCAGAATTCTCACCGCTATTCCGTGGCAGTCCTGCTTTATATGCTGATTGTTATGTCTGCTGGCTAGCTTGTGACAAATTTTCACTGTCCTCTTTCTCTGACAGCCAACATGACATGAAAGTACTCGGTGGCTCTCGAAAGATTATATATATATTCTGATTTCTTTGAGTTCTCCAGAAAACACACAGAAATGTCAGACGTTTTCTTCAGTTAAGAGGACAACACTTAAAGACAACGGGGGTGGGTGGATGGCCCAGAATAATGTGCATAACCTAGGCTCAAAAGGAATCTAAAATATGTAATGTGAAACAATGCCAGTGCCATAACAGCCTTCATCAAACTGTAATGACTCCACAGCCCCTGATGCCAAGACAGAACGTTATTAGAACTGGGGCTGCCAACCTCCATGTGGTGGCTGGATAGGGTTGCCAGGCCTCTCAGAGTTGCTGGTGGAGGTGCACTTACTAGGAATGGGGAGGAACACCGGAAATTAACACAACATGACTATGTAACTCAGAAGTGACGTGAGAACATCAAGGGGCAATGCTCTGGCTCTTGTAGGTAGAAGGTTAGTTTCTACCATATAGTAAAGGTAAAGGTTCCCTTGCTCGAAAGCCAGTCGAGTCTGACTCTAGGGTTGTGGTGCTCATCTCCGTTTCAAAGCCGAAGAGCCAGCGCTGTCCGAAGACGTTTCCGTGGTCATGTGGCCGGCATGACTAAACACCGAGGCGCACGGAACGCTGTTACCTTCCCACCGAAGTGGTACCTATTTGTCTACTTGCAATTTCTTGCTTTCGAACTGCTAGGTTGGCAGGAGCTGGAACTAGAGACGGGAGCTCACTCCCTCTTGCGGCACCCGGGTCTCAAACTGCTGAACTACTGACCTTCCACAGCCTGCAGTTCAATGTCTTAACCATATAGTTCTGTTCAAAAACCAGTGTGTCCCCCCCCCACATCCCTGGCATGCCTACGTTACTTCTGGGCCACATAGGCACATCACGTTAATTTCCAGCATTCTTCCCTGTTGGGGGGTAATAACTGGCCTTTGACAGAAATTTGTAGAAGCATGCTGCTAGAAGTTGATCTACCAGAGATGTACTGCGGTGAAGCCATCAACAGAGCCACTTATCTGCAAAACCATCTACCTACAAAAGGTGCCAAAGGCACTCCATATGAACTATGGTATTGACAAAAAACCTAGCAGACATCTAAAGGTCTTTGGGTCAAAAGCCTTTGCCTACATACCCAAAGAGAAGCCATCCAAGTTGGATCTAAGGACTGAGCAAGGTATCTTTGTTGGGTATGCCTTGGGATGTAAGGGATACAGAATTCTTGACCCAAACACACAAACCATAAAAATGTGCAATGTGGTCTGCATGACGAAAAAGTTGAAAACAGCAGAATATGTAGATATCATTGAATCTACACTGATGGGACAAAATAAAGTACAAGAGCCAAAACTAGTGCTTCTAAGCACTATGGATTGTGGAGATGATACACCAGGAGAACCTCAAGAAGGGGATGCAGGACAACAGATCAGATGATCAACTAGAACCAACAAAGGTGTACCACCAAGGAGACTCTCCTACATGACCAAAACAAAGACTGAGCCCTCCATGTGGGGAGACACAAACAAAATGCCCACTGAACAAGCAGGAAAATGGAGGAAGACGGCAGAGGGAGAGATTAAAACTCCAGTCAAGAACAAAGAAGGGATATTCATAGAATCTGCTCCAGAAAGGAAGATAAAACATAAGTGGACTTTCTAAAGGAAGGTACTATTAAACTGAAACACCGTTTCACTGAGAACATGATTGCAGATAATCTTACCAAACCAGTTCCTCATGACACAATTCAAGATTCTACGAAGAAGAATGAATCTTGTGGACCAGCACAATGGACCTTGAGAAGGGGTGTTGGAATATGCAAGGTCTATAGTGCAACCTTATGAAGAAGATCAGAAGATCACCCTACAGGGGGACAGCTGAAGGACTGGTAGTTAGCATAGCTAGACTAGGGACTGCCCACAATTTCAAATTATGTCCCTGCTGAAGGACTGGTAGTTAGCATAGCTAGACTAGGGACTGCCCACAATTTCAAATTATGTCCCTGCTGTCTCCTGATTGGCTGTTCTGGAGACTTCCTGCTCCTGCAGAGCTTCCTTCTTGTTCTTGTTCCTCTTGCTAGGCAGTCAAGGTTCTCTCTCTCTTCTATGTTCTATAACAGTTTGTTCTTCTTTAATAAACTTACTTATCTTTCTGTAAACAGTCAGTGTTCCACTTCCTTTGCATACTTAAACTCTGTCAGCACTATATTGGTCAAGTGCTACAGTGCTCAACTTAGGCCCCGGTCTCACGGAGAATTTGCCGTGCGAAAGGTATGAATGATGGGCGGATTTTCAGGGCGCGATCACACCACAACATCTGGGAAGCGTAGCGTACCTGTGGCCTACCCGTGGCATCGCGCCGAAGATGCGGAGTTAAAAAGTACCAAGGAAAATGCACTAGTATCCAGAAAATGTGCGGCATAGGCGGGTGTCTGATCACGGGAGCGCTAGTATCCCGTGGCATCTGCCGTTTGTCCACGTCCTGTCGCAAACCGGATGTTTTCCGTAAGTGCATGCTCACAAATACGAAACTGAAAACAGTGTTGCTCCGTGGAACTGCGCATATGCACAAACGCAAAACGCTTGTGTGATCACGCTGCGCCACTTCTTTGCCGTGCTGCGGCATCGCCGTGTGATCACCAGCTAACAGCCGAAGCACGAAGACTTGGGAGACCATGTGATCGGGCTACCGTGCTTTATTTTGCTTCAGGGCGAACAGCCACGCCTCCTCCCCATGATATCAGGCCCATGTGACCGGGGCCTTAGAACAGTAAAAAAAAGTTCGATGAAGATTGTGCAGTGAAAAAGGGCAGGGAAAAAAGCACGGCACTCTTCGAAATGGCCAGATCACTTCAGGGACGGCTCATTAATGGAATGAAATCCACTGCATGAAACCTCGGTCGCCTGTATTGCTTTACTCAGGACCAGGCCAACGACAGATAACATCTGGTTTACAATGTTGATGTGAAAGGGACCATCGTTTGACACTATCCTAGTGGGCCATCACCACATATCCCTGCCCCATGTTGCTGGTAGGAGCAGGATTGCTCCCCAAATGTAGGCTGCATTCCATGCAGAAAGAACATTCTGGCAAGACATGGAAGTTTCCCACAGGGATGCTAATTTTAGCAACATATCCCACAGTCCACGTTGCTGGGGGGATTTCAGTCAGTCTGCCTGCCTGCTATCCAAGAGTCGGACTCGACTGTGCGACTGAACAACAACAAAAACAACAAATATTGAAGCTCAAATACAACAAATATTGAAGCTCAAATACTTTGGCCACCCAATGAGAAGGGAGCACTCACTGGAGAAGACCCTGATGCTGGGAAAGATTGAAGGTCAAAGAAGACGGGGACGGCAAAGGATGAGATGGTTAGACAGTGTCATAGATGCAACGAACATGAAATTGAGCAAACTTCAGAGGACGGCGGAAGACAGGAAGGCCTGGCGTGATCTGGTCCATGGGGTCGCAAAGAGTCGGACTCGACTGTGCGACTGAAAAACAACACCAACAAATATCTTCACATGGCATGGCTAGGCAATATTTACAGTTCTACCCTGAAGGGGACTCAGGTCATTTCTAAGCATTTTCTAACAAGTTTTGCTTTTCTTTTAAAAAAACCTATTTTGGACTGCTTCCCTATTAACAGCGTTGTGCTCAAAGGTCACAAGAGTTAAGAGCAGTGAGGGCAAGAGTTAGTTGCCAAAAAGTAGGACATTAATTATGTGTAAATTAATAATCATTTAACTTTTTTTAGCCTGGGTAGATGAGATTGCAGATGTTCACGAAAAGGGATGTTGATGGCAAAGGACGGCTCCTATAGCGTTGCCAAGCCTCAGTTGTGACCTGGAGGTCTTCCAGAATTACGACGGATGTCCAAACTACAGAGATGGAGGAAATGGCTCCTTTCGAAGGTGGACTCCATGGCATTATACCCCACTGAGGTTCTTTCCCTCCCCAAACTCCAGGCTTCACCCACCCAGATCTCCAGGGATTTGTTAACTCTACCACATTAGGATATAAGGTAGTCATTTTACAGATGATCTTCACTACTAACCAGAATATGGGAAAGGGCATTGAACTCATTGGTATGGAATGCAATATTTTAAAAGTTTTTTGTAGCATGCTTGTATTTACAATATTAGAATATTTGCTTCATCTTACACGTTCAAATTTTAATCTACTGTCATTGTGAAATAACAGTCCTGTATGTTGTCTGGCTAAAACAGAAGGTTGTATCCAGGGGTCATTTCATAGAAAAAGAGGTGCAGGGTTCATTAGCATAACTCATTAGCATAACTTATTTGCATATGCCACACCCCCTGACATCACCGGAAGTGTGTCAGAAGGCAACACCCACTGCTCAGGCTCCACTGGACTCTTTTGGATTGCTAGCTGTTGGGGGGGGGGGGACACACAGATCTGTCCTCGCAGAGGAGGGAGAGCTTGTACCTAAATACAACTTGGTCTTAAAGATACCACTGGACTGTTTTGGACCGGGGGGCCATAGGAAGCTCTGCAACTTACCTGGCTGCTTCTTGCTCTGACTGAGGGCTGCTGGGAGCAGGACGTGGGGCTTGTTGCATGTGCCCGCCACCTGGGCTCTTTACTGCTGGAGCTCCACTCCTGTGTGCTTCTGCATGAAATGACCCCTGGTTGTATCCTTTAGATTTGTTTCGCTAAAGGTAGTGCCTTCCTGTGGCACACGGGGCTTTCTTGACACAAGAGACTTTTCCACTAGTGGATTCAATCCACAATATGGAAGGTGGGACTAGTGGATTCAGCTAGTGCTTCCTATCAGTGGATGACCAGAAGGACAAACTTTTTGCCACCTAAGGTCCTTTAGCATTTCCGTAAAGTGCTATTCATGAAAAATTCATGCGTAACCCTGCCTCCCCCAGTTCTTGCCATAATTCAACCATATCTGCAATTTGCAAATATCAGATATTTTTAAATCATGCTAGAAAGTCAATTTCCTGTAAACTCTTCAATCGTTATTGGACATTTTTATTCAAATTAATAGTAAAACAGACAGGAACTTCCGGTTGACGGAACAGCGATGGTGGACGCTCTCCTCACAATGGAGGAGAGCAAATCGCACACCAGCGGCCTGGAGGGGTGCCACCTCAAGTGTCACCCCCGCGGAACTTTTGCGATAGGCTCCAGGCCAGGGGGCTTTTGAAGGGTAGCCTCTTTGATGGTGTAATGCCAGAGAATTGAGGCTCCCCTCTGCCCTGACGGTCCAGTCACTGAGTGGTCTTCGGACATAAGCTGGACTGACCGGGACAAGCGCCGGAGATCGAGCGGAATGGCGTAAAACCGAGCGTGGTCAGATAAACTGGCCAACAATGAACGTGAGTTCTGAATAAAAACGGGGTAGTTTAAAAAGCGACCCCCTCGCGATTGGAAACAGAGATTGCAAAGAGGGACACCTCTTTTGCGAATGAGCGGTTAAGACACGAAGGGGGAGAAAGGAGGAAGTAAACCGAAGACTTGAAGAGGGTGCTCAGTGAGATCATTGCTCCAGTAATAGGCTTAACAGTGGATGAACTGGTAAATGAAATGGAGACAGCCTATAGGGCTTACTCCAATTATATTTTTTAAAAATAGCCTACCTGGAGAAATATTAGTCAGGTTTTCAAGAAGACAAACCAGAGATGCCATTTTAAAAGCAACATCAGCAACTCCACTGAAAATGGGAAATGTAACCATTAAAACTAGAAATTAGACAAAAGAGGAAAAATTACAAGGAACTAATTTCTTTTCTTCAAACTAATGGAATATTGTACAGATGCGCGGTTCTGGAAGGTGTCATCTTTAAGATCAACGATAGAAGGGAGAAGATAGACTCCACTTTTAAAGCTAAAGAATTTTTGACACATCAGCTGGGGACAGATGATGAGTCTAAAGAGGGAGAATCAAAGTCAAGTGACTCTGCTACCTCAGGAACGGAAGAGGATTCTGCGGCAGAAAAGGGTGCAGGATGTGCCAGAGTGGTATACGATTTTAGAGACAGAAAGCCGAAGTAAAGGCAGAAGGACTTGGAAAATGGCCTTTTGAAGCAAAGAATAAGAAGATGATCAGATACTTCTCTCATAACAACTAACTAAATAACATGCAAGAAGCGAATTGTTATAAGCAAGAACTCAACAAGTATATTGTGATAATAAAACTAATGGCACTAACATATTTACTAACAGTGAAAACATCTCCTTCTCTTGGGGTTTTAGTCTAATGTGGTTTGCTTTTCTTTATCCCTAGTTGTAGTCCCTCCCCTATATTTCTTTGTAGTTTGTAGTATATGCAAAATAAAAAAATATCCCTACGGGGATTTAAAAAATAGTAAAACAGACAAAGATGTATGCCTACTACTGTAACCACGAGCATTCAGTTACTTTATCTGGTTCGGCAATGTTATCTCTCTCTTTTTTTTTTTACCTTAACCTGAACACTTGTGTCTACATGAAAAACTATGAGGACAATTAAACCAAATATTTCAAGTTGTTTCATATGTGCACTTGAATACTTTGGTGTCAATGCAAAACTGACTCTTTTTTTTTGCTGTCAAGTTACAGCCAACTTCTAGTGACCCTGTAGGGTCTTCAAGGCAAGAGACATTCAGAGGTGGTTTGCCATTGCTTGCCTCTGCATAGCAACCCCGGGCACCCTTGGTGGTGTCCCTTCTGAGCACTAACCAGGGCTGACCTTACTTAGCTTCTGAAGTCTGACAAGATGCAGCCATATTCTTACAGGTATAATAATCAGTTTGGTATTGTCATGAGCCTGGGCCTGCATAGCTGTCAGGCTCCTTAGTCAGGATATACCACACAAGGCTTCTTGCAGAAGATTAGTGTTTATTGGTAGTCCAGCACTAAAGAACGAGTATACAGCTTGTGTCAGGAATATCCTACAGTATAATGGGCCCTGACTTATAGTGGAATCAAACTCCCCCCCCCCATGAGCTGAAGCCAATGGATATGATTCGCACGTGTAGGCTGAAGCTAGCAAGCGAGCGGCAAAGTGTAAAAGCCGTTAGCTTTCCCAGACGAGTTAATTGCAGCTGGGAACCATAACAAGGTCAAGCTAGAGATAGCGCACAGAAGCTGGACAGGGATGAGCTGGGAAAGAGGAGGAGGTGCACCCCTCCACATTCCAGATCAATGACAGGGCTACCTGACAATAGTGAGGCCTAGTGGCCTTAGGGAAGCCTCTGTTAGAGTA
>NW_015169814.1:318892-320952 GCF_001447785.1 Gekko japonicus | reverse complement strand
AAGAAAAGGATGGGAGAGGTGGAAATGAAGCAGAATTGCCAAGAGAATCGAGTCTTGCAGCTTCAGATGGAAAAAGCTAACATGATTCTCAGGTTTCAGGGGGTTCCTGAAATGGATCGGGAAGACTTGAAGAGGGTGCTCAGTGAGATCATTGCTCCAGTAATAGGCTTAACAGTGGATGAACTGGTAAATGAAATGAAGACAGCCTATAGGGCTTACTCCAATTATATTTTAAAAGAATAGCCTACCTGGAGAAATAGTGGTCAAGTTTTCAAGAAGACAAACCAGAGATGCCATTTTAAAAGCAACATCAGCAACTCCACTGAAAATGGGAAATGTAACCATTAAAACTAGAAATTAGACAAAAGAGGAAAAATTACAAGGAACTAATTTCTTTTCTTCAAACTAATGGAATATTGTACAGATGCGCGGTTCTGGAAGGTGTCATCTTTAAGATCAACGATAGAAGGGAGAAGATAGACTCCACTTTTAAAGCTAAAGAATTTTTGACACATCAGCTGGGGACAGATGATGAGTCTAAAGAGGGAGAATCAAAGTCAAGTGACTCTGCTACCTCAGGAACGGAAGAGGATTCTGCGGCAGAAAAGGGTGCAGGATGTGCCAGAGTGGTATACGATTTTAGAGACAGAAAGCCGAAGTAAAGGCAGAAGGACTTGGAAAATGGCCTTTTGAAGCAAAGAATAAGAAGATGATCAGATACTTCTCTCATAACAACTAACTAAATAACATGCAAGAAGCGAATTGTTATAAGCAAGAACTCAACAAGTATATTGTGATAATAAAACTAATGGCACTAACATATTTACTAACAGTGAAAACATCTCCTTCTCTTGGGGTTTTAGTCTAATGTGGTTTGCTTTTCTTTATCCCTAGTTGTAGTCCCTCCCCTATATTTCTTTGTAGTTTGTAGTATATGCAAAATAAAAAAATATCCCTACGGGGATTTAAAAAATAGTAAAACAGACAAAGATGTATGCCTACTACTGTAACCACGAGCATTCAGTTACTTTATCTGGTTCGGCAATGTTATCTCTCTCTTCTTTTTTTTTACCTTAACCTGAACACTTGTGTCTACATGAAAAACTATGAGGACAATTAAACCAAATATTTCAAGTTGTTTCATATGTGCACTTGAATACTTTGGTGTCAATGCAAAACTGACTCTTTTTTTTTGCTGTCAAGTTACAGCCAACTTCTAGTGACCCTGTAGGGTCTTCAAGGCAAGAGACATTCAGAGGTGGTTTGCCATTGCTTGCCTCTGCATAGCAACCCCGGGCACCCTTGGTGGTGTCCCTTCTGAGCACTAACCAGGGCTGACCTTACTTAGCTTCTGAAGTCTGACAAGATGCAGCCATATTCTTACAGGTATAACAATCAGTTTGGTATTGTCATGAGCCTGGGCCTGCATAGTTGTCAGGCTCTTTAGTCAGGATATACCACACAAGGATTAGTGTTTATTGGTAGTCCAGCACTAAAGAACGAGTATACAGCTTGTGTCAGGAATATCCTACAGTATAATGGGCCCTGACTTATAGTGGAATCAAACCCCCCCCCCCCATGAGCTGAAGCCAATGGATATGATTCGCACGTGTAGGCTGAAGCTAGCAAGCGAGCGGCAAAGTGTAAAAGCCGTTAGCTTTCCCAGACGAGTTATTTGCAGCTGAGATCCATAACAAGGTCAAGCTAGAGATAGCGCACAGAAGCTGGACAGGGATGAGCTGGGAAAGAGGAGGAGGTGCACCCCTCCACATTCCAGATCAATGACAGGGCTACCTGACAATAGTGAGGCCTAGTGGCCTTAGGGAAGCCTCTGTTAGAGTAGCTATAGGACCTACATTTCCCAAGTCCCCTTTGGACCCTGTGATTGGTTATTAGCATGGGATGTGGAGGGAAAACTGGCCCCAGTAGAGGAGTAGGGGGTGGTAACTTGGAAGAAGGAATAAAAGGCCTCGCCCAAAGTGGGAGGTGGTTCACTCACAGGGAGCAGAGCTGAGGAGAGGCTGCTGCAGATGGAGAGATACCTCATTCAGGAAGGTAGG
>NW_015169814.1:310221-317643 GCF_001447785.1 Gekko japonicus | reverse complement strand
GAATGTTGTGACACCCACCGCGGCTGCGCACCAGGGCCCTTAACCACCAGCCCTGAGAGGAGTCGCCAGAGAGCTGAAAGAACAGCGGAGGCCACGGAAGCTGCACCGGAGAGAACTGGAAGAAGTCGCCCACTCACCAGATAAACGAACGATCGGAGCCGAGAGGGTACCTGGTAGGGCTCCCCCACCCCAGACGTACTGTGTCCATAGTTAGGGTTTCTGCATAGGTCTCTGCACCCTGCACCGTGTAAGCCGCTCAGAGCCCTTCGGGGGTGAGCGGGGTACAAATGGAAAGTATAAATAAATAAATTAAAAATGTTGGGTGTGGCCTATTATGCTAATGAGTTCCTCCTGGGCTTTTTCTACAAAAAAAAATCCCTGTTCAAAACACTTCTTTGGAGACTCATGATGAAGCAGCTTTTAGAGTGAACATCTTGACACAACATTTCGACTGATAAACTACAGGCTGATGTTGCTCAGTCTTGAAAATTATGTTCAGTGAAGTGTGCACCAAGTCCAAGTTTGTCAGCCAAGCAACCTGAACATAGAGGAGATGCATGAAATATTCTTTAGCTTTCCCATTAGCGGCCTTCTCCATAAAATAAAGTCTTAAGCTGCTTAAACATCAATAAAAGACATTATAGAAGCACTAAAATTAGTGATATCAATAAAAATCAGTCACAGCATCAGAATAAAATCAGCGAAACAATGGGATACAATAACAGCGCAAAAGGCACCATAACTAATCTTGACAGGGTAGTTAAAAAGGTATCATAAAACTATTTGGGCAAGAGCCGTCTTAGCCAAGACAATCAATTAACTGGGTGAATAGGAGCATTGTTACCTGGCATCTAAAACTGAAAAAAACTAGGCACTGGGAAAGTGTCCACTGGGAGGGAGTTCCAAAGCTGTGATGACACCACAGGAAATGCCCATCATTGGTTGCTTGCCAGTTGGCCTTCGGTTACCAACCCTAAATGACGGGCAGATTACTGTGGGGAAAAGGTAGATCTTCAAGGACTTTTGTTCCAGTCCATTGAGGATTCTGGAACTAAGGAACAACCCTTGGAGTGGTGCACTGAAACCAATTAACAGCCAGCGCAGTTGTTCGGTAAACTTGCTGCTATATTTGCTCCCATTTGAAATTTCTCGACAGCCTTCTGTGTAGCCCACATAAAATATGTGGAAAGTGCTGTGAAATCACAGCCAACCTATGGCGACCCTGTAGGGTTTTCAAGGCAAGGAACTAAAAGAGGTGGGTTTGCCATTTGCAAACTCAGAAGAGCTTCCTGCCAAAGCAGGCAAAGACAAGGCCCAAGAGAGTTGGGAATTTCAGCAACCTCCAGCTTCAAAGGGTGAGGGGAGGAAGGGGGAAAGAAAAGAGCCCTGGGCCAGATTAAAGTCACGGGCAGGGCAGTGCTGGACCTCAAGCCTTAAGTTTGACATCGCTGGTGTATAGCTTGCTGTGGGTTGGCACCCATTGTGTCACTGTGCACCACTGAATGTGGTGTGTTCACACTTCTGCTTTGCTTCAGTGGTTTTTTTTAAGACTTCTAGTTGGAGATACACCCCCAATCCTATTTCATTTTTAATGGATGTCCTATCTAGTTGATCGTATCAACTCACTCTATGCCATCCACTTTGGTTCCCTGTGAGGAAGGTGGACTAGAAATAATGCAAACAAACAAACAAAGAAAAGAAATAAAATGGTGAGCGGGTCATTGAGAAAGGATTTGAACAGGAGACCTAGCAGCTCACAACTCATGCTCTGAAGTGCTACAGTACGCCAGTTCCAAAATAACTGCAGTATGAAGAAGAAGAAGGAGACTGGATTTATACCCCACCCTTAACTACCTAAAGGAGTCACAGGGCGGCTTACAATCTTCTTTCCCTTCCCCTCCCAAAAACAGACACCCTGTGAGGTAGGTGGGGCTGAGAGAGCTCTGACAGAAACTGCCCTTGAGAGAACAGCTCTGAAGGAATTTATGACTAACCCAAGGTCACACCAGCAGCTACATGTGGAGAGTGGGGAATCAAACCCGATTCCCCCAGATTAAAGTCTACACTCCTAACCACTACACCAAACTGGCTCTCATTCAAGAAAAAAAGTCAAAACTCACAAAAAACAGCCTTTAGTGATCACAGATTACCTCTGGTCCTGGTCACACGTGCCGGAAAATGCGGGGGCGGGGGCGGAGGAGTGAGCCTATTTGCACCATAGTAAGTTGACCTGCCACTGTGTGATCAGACGCAGCGGTGGCTGAATCGGTTTTTTTCTTTGCCACGTGTTTCCGGTGCGCTTCATTGAGGGATCAGTGGCGCAATCGGAGCTGCTGGAACGATCACATGGGAAACTCTGCAGCTGTTTGTTACTGCCCTTTCCCAGGTATTTTTTAACTCCGCGTCTTTGGTGGAGTGAGATGGGTTGCCGACAGGTGCGGGACACTTGCCAGATGTTCCCATGTGATCCTGCCCTTAAAATCCACCCGGCAGTCGTGCCTCTTGCGTGGCTACTTCTGCGTGTGATCGGGACCTGTGTTGCTTAGCAAACTATGTAACACACAGTCGTTACGTGCATGGATTCTGAACCAGCACTTTGCATGCAAATAGGGCACATACAAGAATTCCTGTTCGCTTCAATGGAAAGGGTAATGGAAAGCCCTTCAGTAGAAAAGAGGAACAAGAATCCAGTAGCACCTTAAAAACTAACAAAATTTGTGGCAGAATAGGAGCTTTTGTGACTCACTGATACCTGAAGAAGGGGGCCATGACTCTCGAAAGCTCCTCCCTTGCCACATATCAAGCGTGAGTCCTAACTCGCCCTCCCCGCTCCAACTAAAGAAAAAAGAAAAAGAAATCGTGTGAGTTTTAGTCAGTTAAAGTTGCATAGGAACAGGGGTCATTTCCTGCGGGAGCTCCGGCAGTAAGGAGCCCAGGGGGCGGGCACGTGCAACAAGCCCCACCACCTGCTCCCACAGCCCTCAGTCAGAGCAAGAAGCAGCCAGGTAAGATGCAGAGCCCCCCCCCAAGCCCCCCAGTCCAAAACGGTCCAGTGGCACCTTTAAGACCAAGTTTTAGTCAGGTACAAGCTCTCCCTCCTCTGCGAGGACAGATCTGCACGTTCCCGCCACCCCCCAATAGCTAGCAATCCGAAACAGTCCAGTGGAGCCTGAGCGGTGGGTGTTGCCTTCTGACACACTTCCGGTGATGTCAGGGGGTTTGGCATATGCAAATAAGTTATGCTAATGAGTTATGCTAATGAGCTCCTGCACCTGTTTTTCGACGAAATGACCCTGGTCACAGAAATAGTTTGGTTAAGAGAAATTCTCCTAATCCCTATTTTACCTAATAGCTCCACGAAATCCAACCATACCTTTCCCTCTTACATAGGCATTCGGGGTCTGTTTCTAATCAAATCTGTGGCCCCGGTCACACGGGAAGATTTGCCCCATGGAACGGGTGGATTGAGGGCGGATTAAACTGGCACGATCAGATGCCAACATCTGGCAAGTGTCGCACACTCGTCCCTTCCGGTCGAAGATGCAGAGTTTAAAAAACACTACTGCAAAACACAACTACCTACTGAAAAACTTGCAGCACCAGCGGCCATGTGATCGTTGATGCACCCGTCTCCTGCAGCATGCGAGGCCCCCTGCCAAACTGCACATGTGCACACATGCGCAGCTGACTCGCCTCGCTCTCCTGTCCATGGCTTCCCCCTCAGCATCTGATCACACTGGGGAGCATATGTGCGGCGGCGCGGGGGATCTGTCTGACCCCGCTGCCACTCTTCTCTTTTGCTGCGGCTCTAAAAAGCTGCACTTCCGTCACGGCTTTTCCTGCGGTGTGACCGGGGCCTGTGTCGATCAAAGAGAAGGAGCAGGAAGAGCTGGTCTACAGAGTTTTCAGAATTGCATTCTGTAGAGGCTCAGAGGCAGGCAATGTCTTCCCAAATGTTCCCATCGATCTGCTAGAGCACCATCCTGTGGTGTGTGTACAAAAAACAACCACAAGGGCTGAAGTTACAAGAAGGTGCATTGATTTCTCGTCAAAGAGAAATGAGAGACAGATCCCTGTCTTAATGCAGAAAGAAAGAGAACACGAGGAATCAGTGGCTCTATCTAAAAAAGTAGAGTTCACAGAAAGACAACACTACTTCGAAACTGGCCTTCAAGGACGAAATCAGGGATGAGTAACACATGCTTATCACATTCTCCCCACCCCACAGTTCTGTGCCCTGCCCTGGATGGCCCAGGCTAGCTTGGTCTCATCAGATCTTGGAATCTAAGCCCTTGGGTCAGCCCTTGTCAGGTCCCTGCCACACGAGGGAAAAAAGGATGCAAAATAGGCACGCGGCGGCAGGATCATACAGAGCCCGTGAGCCGCCGCACAATTGCTCCCCGGCACGATCAGATGTCGGGGAGACCGGGGAGAAAGCGACGGGAGGCTGCCGAACTGCGCATGTCTGAGCATGTGCAGTTCGGCCAGGACCCGGGGATGCGCCGGCAGAAGGACGCACCGGCGATGCCACGGCTGCGCTTGCCACGGCCATTCTGGTAAGACCACCTCTGGTTTATTTTTAATGCGGTTTTTCAGCCGGAAGGGCCGGATCGGGGATGGGTGCGCAACGTTTCCCAGATGTTGTGGTGGGATCACGCCCGTTTGCTCCGCCCCCGATCCGTCCCTCTCCTGGCCCAAAACCTTTCATGTGACCGGGGCCTCAGTATCTGGATGGGCGACCACCAAGGAAGTCCAGGGTTGCTACACAGGAGTCAGGCAAGGGGAAACCACCTCTGAACATCTCTTGCTGTGAAAACCATTCAGGGTTGCCAAAAGTCAGAGGTGACTTCATGGCACTTTACACACATTACTGTGGTCGACAGGAACTGGGAGAGGGAAGTCGTTTCCATTTGGCTCACTTTATTTTGCTGGTGTGTTGGCGATGCCTCTTCAAAAGAAGCACTCACCTGGGGAGCTGCCCTTAGTGTGGAAGTGTTATTTCCTTTTTCTTCGGAGCATTAACTCTTGGGATCATGTCTCCAGTAGGTTATTTAAAGGAGGAGATGCGGTCTGTTGAAGCCTGCATTAACCCCCTCTGAGACTGATTTAATTGAACCAACACTTGGGAAGGAGTAATTGCCTCCACGCTTCAGGGATTTACTCATTGTCTGGATTTTTGTGTTGTCTGGAACACCAAGAACTGCTGGCTAATTCTGATTTCCAGGGACTGCCTGCTGTTTGTGCTTCTAAGATTTATTTGCTTTTTCCAGTTCCTGATAGTTGGGTTAGTGCAACACAGGTTCCCCCCTTCACAACAATAAGAACTGTCTGCTATTTGTGTTAGTGCTTTATAGGAATTAAGAAATTATAGGAAAATTCTTCTTTTCTTCACTGGTTAGCTGTGGGGTCCATTGACTAAGCGTTGATGGTTGATCACATTACACCTTCTTCAGGAACAGAGGATTCTACTCACCTGAAGTACTATTGGTGTACTCAGTGGACTTTTGAATTTGCAATTTACATTTGAATCCTTTGTTCTGTGACTGTGACTCGCAGACTTGGACCTTTCCCTATTTGCACAATTTATTTGTATGAATTTCGAGATTCGTATTGAGACTGTTTTGTATGTTTGTTAGTGCTGATTTGTAAGCATTATATTTATTGTCTTTGAGTATTTTTGGAGATTTAATTGTAGGGTTAGGGTTTTCCTTTTTTAAAGTCTCCGGGTGATGGCTGGAGACCTGGGATTACAACCAATCTCCAGGTGACACAGATCAGATCACCTGGAAAAAACGGCCATTTTGGAAGGTGGACTCTGTGACGTTATGCCTCACTGAAGCCCCTTGCAGGTATTTCCCAACCCGAAGCTGACAACCTTAGCTGTAAGTCAGCTGTGACTTGATGGCAAAAAACGCCAAAGCCAAAAGCTTTGATGAATTAGTGTTCCAATCAAGCTTTTCCCAAGTTCTACCCTCCCCAAACACAAACACACACTCACTCTAAAGTGATGAGCTGATAGGGGATGAAATTTCAACATTATCTAATGGCAAAAGGGGGTAGCAAGCAGCAGGGGCGGATTAAGGCTCACTGGTGCACTGACCAATCTTGGTGCCCCCCTCCTCCTTTCCACACTGACCCAGTCCATTTTAGTTGTTGACCTGTCTGACCAGATATACAATGCAGGTTGCAGCAATACAAAATTTTATGCATAGGATAACACAATATACTGTACAAACTAAGCCAAGCTTGGGCTACAACAAGTTCTTTTCACCCTTTCCCCAACTTTGTGGTGCCCCCTTTGGCCTTGGTGCCCTAAACACGTGCTTAATCTGCTTAATGGTTAATCCGCCCCTGGCAAGCGGACTGTTCAGATGAACAACCTAGAGTTGGAGAATGCAAACTGAAAAGGAGAGCAGCTGTGCACGGAATCCCATTTTTTTAATGTAGCCTGTAGCAACCTGCATCTCAACGGATGTCAGTAGTAGCTTGCAGCCAGGGGATGGCATGATGCCATTTAGCCAGCATTGTGTCATACCCTCGATAGCGCTGAACTGCGGGACTACAGTTTATTCTTTCTCTGACAAACTCATCTTCCAGAGGCCACCTGGGTCACCATAATTTTCAAGTCCTTCACAAAGAGTTCAACCAACCCATCATATTTAGAAATGTTGAGAGAATGTGCAGATCAGCATTTTCTCCCAGAAAGTATGTGAGGGTCACATAGTATGGAGGAATGTTTGGTGAGCAGTTGAAAAAAAAGTGGTGAAGGCAACTGTTCTGATGAATTGTTTTGCAGCAAGGCCATGGGAGGAATGTAAAGAATTAGAGGGAAAAGGTGGAGGTGGTGGTGGTGGAGGAGGAGAAGGAGAGGGAGAAAAAGAAGAAGAGGAGGAGGGGATTGGATTTATACCCCCCTTCACTACCCAAACGAGTCTTTGAGCAGTTTACAATCTCCTTTCCCTTCCTCTCCCCACAACAGACACCTTGTGAAGTAGGTGGGGCTGAGAGAGCTCTTTCGAGGACTGCTCATGAGAGAACAGCTCTGAAAGAACTTGTGAGGTAGGTGGGGCTGAGAAAGCTCTTTCGAAGACTGCTCTTGAGAGAACACCTCTGAGAGAACTTGTGACTGACCCAAGGCCACACCAGCAGGTGCATGTGGAGGAGTGGGGAATCAAATCCGGTTCTCCCAAATTAGAGTCTTGAGAAAGCTCTTTCGAAGACTGCTCTTGAGAGAACACCTCTGAGAGAACTTGTGACTGACCCAAGGTCACACCAGCAGGTGCATGTGGAGGAGTGGGGAATCAAATCCGGTTCTCCCAAATTAGAGTCTACGCTCTTAACCACTACACCAAACTGGCCTACATGAATATGTCATGTAAGATGTGCTTCTAGAAGAAGAAGAGATTGGATTTATACCCCGCC
>NW_015169814.1:304163-306368 GCF_001447785.1 Gekko japonicus | reverse complement strand
GTCCCTGTCCTCTCCGGGAGCCATCCCCAAATCTCCAGGAGTTTCCCAGCCTGGATCTGGCAACCTTACCCCCCCCATCCCCTGCTGGTGGCCAGGGGGGACCTGGCACCCCCAGCTTCTGGACTAGCTGGGAGGCTATAGGGTTGCCAGCAATGTTCCCTCTAAGCTGTGGGGTCTTGTGAGCAAAAATTCTACTTTGTGAGCTCCTGGCATTAAAGTTGTGAGCAAGCGATTTGGCTACTGCATAAATTAGTTTGCTCTGAAGCCCTCCTTCCTGAGCTAAGACAAAAATGTGTGAGCCGGAAGCTAAAAAACTGTGAGCTAGCTCACACTAACTCAGCTTAGAGGGAACAGTGGTTGCCAGCTCTGGGCTGGAGATTTGGGGAGGGCGGAGTTTGGACATAGGAGGGTGTTCGGCAGGGATGTGATGCCACAGAGCCCATTCGCCAAAGCCGATGCTTTCTCCAGGGGAACTGATCTCTCTGTAGTCTGGAGAATTGTGGTAATTCTGAGAGAAACCCCCCACACACACCTGGAAGTTGGCAGTGCTGTAAGAGGTGGCAACACTTCAGTCCAAACCCCCCACCCCAGCCTGCTTTGTGTCTCTCCACCGGAACTGCCTTTTTTTTGCCATTTGTCACTTTGCAGTTCTACCTTCTTGCAAACCTTTATTTAGAAAGCTCTCCTAATATAAATTAATCCGACACCTCTTTTTTTTTTTTTTTTGCATCTGGCGGCCTGGAAACTGGGATAAAGGAAGGAAACCTGCCAAGGCGGTATAATAATTTTAATCAGAGTTAATTGATGTCAGCTGCATAAGGTCTGTGAAGTCAAAGGCGGGTTGGCGTCGCTTTTCTCACTGTTGGGCAGCGCGACTTGCAAGTCATTATGGATCTGTGTGTGTTTTTTTGGGGGGGTCGTTTGGTGCTAATTGCCCAGGGAAAAGCTTAGCAGAGATCCCGCATCAGGAGGGATAATTCGTTCCATTTGGATAAGAAGCTTGTACTTATTGCGCCATATCTCCTGGATGTCAACGGTAGCATTATCCGGTCTGTGGGTCTAGAAATGAGTTTAGCTGTTTGTGAGTGTGTGCGTGCAGATTTACTTTCTGTATTCATCTCTCTTTGCATGATATGAATCTTGCACTTGGTTCAGGAGTCGTTCTCTTATCTAATCGATTCTCTTAACAACGAGGCTGCCCCCCTATAACTATCTACTGTTCTTAAACTCCTTTAAAATGATTTTAGCAAGTCAATGAAATCACTTAGTCTTAAAGGTACAACTGCCCTGACCTGGATGGTCCAGGCTACCACAGTCTTGTCATATCTTGGAAGCCAAGCAGGGTCAGCCCTGGTTAGTACTTGGATGGGAGACCACCAAGGAAGTCCAGGGTCGCTATGCAGAGGCAGGCAGTGGCAAAGCACCTCTGTCCGTCTTTTTCCTTGAACATCTGGATGGTCCAGGCTACCCCAGTCTTCAGGCTAGCCTGATCTCGTCAGCTCTCAGAAGGTAAGCAGGGTCAGCCCTGGTTAGTATTTGGATGGGAGACCACCAAGGAAGTTTATTTATTTATTTTATTTATTTATTAGTTTGATTTATATCCCGCCCTCCCAAAGGCTCAGGGCGGCTCACATGCGGGAAAGCTGAGTGCAAAATACAATACAGTATATAATAAATAAAACATTTAAAATCACAATAAAACCTTCCAATAATATGGTGCTATACCTATATTAATAATCCAAGATGGGGACAACCCCCCCAGGTTTGGTGGCCAGCTGTCTACAGCTGTTTCCTATGTGGAGGCAGCCAATGGCAAACCACCATCTCTTGCTCTGACTTGGATGGCCCAAGCTAATCCAATCTTGCCAGATCTTGGAAACTAAGCTGGGTTAGCCCTGGCTAGTACTTGGCTGGGAGACTGTCAAGGAATTCCAGGGTTGCTACGCAGAGGCAGGCAACGGCAAACTACCTCTGTTCATATCTTCCCTTGAAAGCCCCGGGGTCATGAATAGTCAGCTGTGAATTGACAGCACTTTCCACCACCGGAGATACAACTGGACTCATAATAAACATCTTATTAACTGTTTTCTAGCATCTCCAAATGGAACAGTAATCAATGGTGAGACCTCATTTGGAATACTGTGTGCAGTTCTGGTCACCACACCTTAAAAAGGATATTATAGCTTTGGAAAAAGTGCAGAAAAG